>NC_080797.1:25931602-26134102 GCF_028018385.1 Neofelis nebulosa
ATGTTTGTCACACTCACCATTACCAGGCTACTCCTCCTAAAACATGAGGTTCTAAAGCTCACCTCTCAAAAATCTTCTCTGACTCTCCAGCACCTACAGGATAAGCTTGGAACTTCTAAATCTGAAATTCAAGGCCATGCTTAAGGTCCCCTGTCTTGTCCTTTTCAATCCTTCTCCTAATGTACAGGACATCTGCTCCAGCTCAAGGGCTCTCCAAAGCCCTTCGCACACCGGACAGCACAGCATCCTTGCCCCGGTACCTGGAACCCTTCCCTCCAACTAACCAAATCTCACAAAACCATTATTAAGGTTCCTTTGCCTACAACAGATTTTTAAAACTCTCTCTGACTGCCTGTTGCAGTTCAATGTTTTAACCTACAGTCATAGTCAATTTAACACTTGATTACATGCTTTCTTTTCCTTCGTAATGAAAGTGTAAATGGGGAATACCTTTTAAATGTTTGTTCTGTCAATCACAACACCAGCCTATTGCACAAGGCTTAAAGTAGATACTTAACGTAATGAATTTTATTAGGCCAAGAGGAATAATTTCCCTAGACTTCCGTGGGAAAGCCAGTAAGCTCTAATCTATGACTGACCCATGGCCACTCCAGTCCAATAAGGAGAGTTAGGAAGTAGGAAGAGTAGTGACAGATTCATCCAACTGCTTAATCAAACCAACCACCACTGCCACCATCACACACAAACACACACACACCACATACCCCATACGCACACATACATACACACACCACACACACACATATAAACATATCACAGACATACACACACATACCTACGCACACACACACACACACACACAGTTTTGACTCAGTCATATGGAAGCCCATATAAACATCCCCATCTCATATTAAAGGTCAGAACTAAAATTTTACTTTATACAACCATTAAAATAAAATGGAAATGCTTTCAAAAAGTTGATGTAACAATACATCACCTTTCTTTTCAAGTTTTCTAACAGTCTCCTCCATTTCATTTTGTTTCTTTTTGTATAAAATTTTCAATTCTTCTATTTCATTATTCTTTCTTTCTAAAATCTGCAAATAAATTTAAAATGTTTTAGTAAACTATTTTTATATAGAGAACACGTAACTTTTAAAACAAGCACAATATTTTTTGTTAAGTCTCAATCCCATAAATGGGTTTCCAAAAAAAAAGATGTAAAAACTATCTTCTAGGGCACTGAGAAAATATAAAATATACTAAAATAATTGATTACTGAAAGAAATATGTCATCAGCTTTCAATTTTCATGTATCAATTTTCAAGGAGAACATAAACAATAACTTGATTCTCTAAAATATAATTCAGAGATTAAAGTGTGTCATAAAGAAGCATAGAGAAGCCGTCAGAAACTTGGCTGGCACAGCACAATCCACCCTTCCCCCACCCCCCCTCCACTGCACTGGGACAGGACACCTTCAGATGAGCGGACCCCTGGATCCTCCCTCTGGTGTCCTTTCATTTTCATGCACAATAACAAAAATCCCCAGACACATGGGAAGATGACCTGTAATAGGCTTCTTTTAGATCTAGCTTTGCTATTATGAATCAAAAAAAGTCAGTTCAAAATAAGTCAAAAATTACATGAATATTTTACATCATTAATTGTATTGTGTCAGAAGTTTTAAATGAATCATTTATTAGGGTTGAATCATGATTTTATACTCCTAAATACATCTACACACACACACACACACACACACACACACACACACACACACACGAGAAATAACCAAAATGCAGTAGTTACCAAGTAGAACAAAAAATGTGCTAACAAAGGGGAAAAAAGAAAACCAAATTGAGGCAAGAGTATGAATATCCACTTTTCGTACAGTTGGAGTATATTTCCTGTACACTCAAATTCAGCTTAAAAAATATTGGCAGGGAAGGTTGTTCACCAACGTCTAACCAGCCTTTTCTTAGTGCTTGTATTACCAGCATTTCCACCTCTAAGAATGATTGGTAAATAGAAAAGAAGCTAGTTTGATCCTAAGGTCCACAAAAAAGCAAAAAAGGAAAAGAATGTACACAAACAGATAAAACACTCTAATTTGATTCCTCCCTGATTCCTGACACTTAGAAAATGCCATTCAAGCAACAAACTGAGGAATATACTTTCCAAACCTGGCGTAAGGTCAAGGATTTTATTTATATTTTACCTGGCATTTCAAACTAGTTGCATTGCTTTCTTTTTTCATGCAGAATTTATTTTAAAGGAGAAATTCCCGGAAAGAATTTTATTATTAAATGTTTTTCTTAGAACTGATCTTTGTAACGGACATACCAAGAAGCCTAGTTCAAACTCTATTACTGTGATTTTTCCAAATATATTTTTATATTTATTTATCTTATACATCAATAGATTCCATTTCATTTGGATAGATATTATGTTCTATTAAAATTACATTACCAAATCTCTAACATATTTGTGATAGCTGTTTTTATCTAACCAACTTGAGCTAAAGTAAAATTCTACTAAGAGCAGAAAGTAATACTGGCCTTTAAAATGTGAATGGGAAAGAAGAAAGAAGAAGGAGAAGGATTCAATATTTTTTCTCTTTCTAATTTTCAATCAGTGGTTTCCTTCTTGTCGCTTTGAAAGAAAATGAGCCAAATAGGCACCTGACTAAATATGAATATATTTTCAGCTTTTAAGAAAGCTTGGATATGTGATGTGCGGCTTCAACTCTCTGCCACCATCTCTGTCACTCAGTTTTGTGAGGCAGAATCAGGCTTAGTGGTGCAACAGTATATGCCAAGTTTCAATGTGGATTAGTCTTTATGCATTGAAATATAGATGTATATATCACTCAGTTTTTGAAATCAATACTAAAACATGCTAACCACTCAAATGCCATGTAGGATAACCATAAATCGATCATTGTTGCTGTGCCCATTAAGAATAAAAATAAGTTTTCTTTAAAAATACAAATGGAAACACAGAAAGGCATAAATCCCAATGAGCTACTGGAAAAAAGAAGCGTACATTCAGTGCTACCAACACAATGCATGCAGTCTATTACAAACAGAACTAAATCCAAAAGTTCCTTGTTTTTTCAATTTTTTTTTTTATTTTTTTTAAAATATTTATTTATTTCTGAGACAGAGGGAGACAGAGCATGAGCAGGGGAGGGGCAGAGAGAGAGAGAGGGAGACACAGAATCCGAAGCAGGCTCCAGGCTCTGAGCCGTCAGCAGAGAGCCCGACGCGGGGCTCGAACTCATGAACCGTGAGATCGTGACCTGAGCCGAAGTCGGATGCTCAACCGACTGAGCCACCCAGGCGCCCCCAAAAGTTCCTTTTTAAATTAAAAAGCAAATTTCAATTTCCAGAAAACCAGAAAGAATATCAGACTAAAACGAACACTAGTGTGTACAGTTGCTGTCTTACTTCAGCTTTTACGACAGGTAATGCTAGAATGCAGATTAAGGACTCTAAGAAGGCCAACCTTCACACAACACAGGAAGAACTAAAGGTAGTGGCAACCACAAGGATTTACATAAACACATTTGTTTAGAAAGTGAAGACTAAAGATCCGACTTTGGCCAAAATACTAAGTTAGCAAATTCTATTTATAACACAGACTATTTAATCAGTGGACGATGGGAGGGATGGTCACAAGACCCAGAATATTCCGAGTATTCAACGTTAATGAAAGAATAAACGGTAGAGAGCCTACCTTCTGAACATCGGCATCATGTTTCTGCTGCAGTTTCAGCTTCTCCTCATGGCATTTGGCTTCTATCATTTTTGTTTTTATGTCCAACTTCAAGAAAAAAATTTCAAAGGTGTTATTTCCCTTTGGCAAAAGTCCCCCACTCAGTGAAAATAATTCCTGATGTGAAAGTGTCCTTTTCCACGTTTTCCTTCTAGCCACGGGTCTAGCAATCACATCACTTTACCCACATGTTGGTTACATTCTTTGATGACTTCCAAGCTAAGTAAGTGCTTCGGGTAAATTTCACTTGATAGACAAAATTGAGAGTACTAAATACAGATTTACCAGTTATCCCCACCCCACTCCACCCCTCAAAAAAAGCCATCTGAAATTTTTCTAAAGCCAGTGGTTTAGCCTTTGCTTACGATTTTTAATGTGGTCTCGAATCAACCTTTTTACTTTTTGTCTTTTCTCATAGCTACATGTTCATTAAAACTACTCTTATTTACCTCCATACTTGAATGTGACAATTTGAGAGTAGATGTCCACAATTTGGGCATATCACTGATAACTGTACATTTCTCTTAAAAGATTCTCCGGTTCTGTCTCCTAGAATCATAGACCCCGACTACCTCAAGGAAGTCACTTTTAAGCATTCATTAACAACTCCTTTTATCCTCCTAAAACCAACAGACACTGTACCAGCGCTCTGAGCAAAACCAGCCAAAATGTGACCAAATTGTTGATAATAATGGGTGCAACTCAGAATTAAAAAAATAATAGTGACATGTTTTAAGACAAACAACATAAAACTGATTATCTCAAAATGTGAAAGTATTTGAACACCGGATTCCTTACCATTTGCAAGAGTGTATACATCGGAGTCTAACAGACCTCATTTCTACTCTGGATTTTAATGCCACTATATTAACTATCGTGACTTTGGGAAAGTCACCCTTTGAGATTCTATTTCCTTTCCTGCTAGTCAAACTCGCCTCAATGAGTTGTGAAGCTTATTTTCAGTAATATCTTTTTTTTAACTTTTTTTTAAACATTTATTCATTTTTGAGAAACAGAGAGAGACAGAGCATGAGCGGGGGAGGGGCAGAGAGAGAGGGACGCGCAGAATCCGAAGCAGGCTCCAGGCTGTGCGCTGTCAGCACAGAGCCCGACACGGGACTTGAACTCACGAGCTGTGAGATCATGACCTGAGCCGAAGTCAGATGCTTAGCCGACTAAGCTACCAAGGTGCCCCTATTTTCAGTAATATCATTTAAGTAACTAGACTCAGGACACAAAGTAGGTACTCAAAAAAATTAGTCTACAACCTTCAGGAAAATTATCTGTTATAATATTAGAAATATACTGTCAAAATAATCTCTTGGAAATTTTTGAAATATACTTTATATTTTTCAATTCCTGTTTCAAAAAAGTAATGAATCTGGGATGCCTGGGTGGCTCCGTAGTTTAAGCATCCAACTTTTAATCTCAGCTCAAGTCATGATCGCACAGTTCATGGGATCAAGTCCCATATCAGGCTCTGGCCTGACAGTGAGGAGCCTGCTTGGGATTCCCTCTCTCCCACTCTCTCTGCCCCTCCCCTGCTTGCTCACTCTCTCTCAAAATAAATAACAGCTCTCTTGCTCTCTCTCTCTCTGTCTCTCTCAAAATAAATAAACATTAAAAAAAAAAGTAATAACCCCTAAGGTCAGGAACATGACAGGGATGTCCCCTCTCACCACTGTTGTTCAACGTAGTGTTGGAAGTTCTAGTCTCAGCAATCAGACAACAAAAAAGAAAGAAAAGGCATTCAAATCACAAGGGAGAAGTCAAACTTTCACTCTTCCCACATGACATGATACTCTACTTGGAAAAGCCAAAAGACTCCACCAAAAAACCACTAGAATTACTACATGAATTCAGCAAAGTCACAGAATATAAAATTAACGTACAGAAATCTGTCGCATTTCTATACACCAATAATGAAGCAGCAGAAAGAGAAATCAAGGAATCTATCCCATTTACAATTGCACTGAAAACCATAAAATAGCTAGGAATAAACTTTTTTTTTTTTTTTTGAGAGAGAGATTGACAGAGCGTGAGCAGGGGAGAGGCAAAGAGAGACAGGGAGACAAAGAATCCCAAGTAGGCTCCAAGCCCTGAGCTGCCAGCACAGAGCCTGACATGGGGCTCGAATTCACAAATCGTGAGATCATGACCTGGACCAAAGTCGGATGCTCAACCAGCTGAGCCACCCAGGCGCCCCAACCTAGGAATAAACTTAACCAATGAGGTAAAAGATCTACAACCTGAAAAGAATAGAAAGTTTATGAAAAAAAAAGTGAACAAGACACAAAGAAATTGAAAAATATCCCATGCTCCTGGATTAGAAGAGCAAATATTGTTAAAATGTCAACACTACCCAACGCAATCCACATATTCAATGCAATCCCTATCAAAATAACACCAGCATTCTTCACAGAGCTAGAACAAACAATCCTAAAATTTGTATGGAACCAGAAAAGACCCCAAATAGCCAAAGCAATCTTGAAAAAGAAAACCAAAGCAGGAGGCATCACAATTCTGGACTTCAAGCTGTATTACAAAGCTGTAATCATCAAGACAATATGCGACTGGCACAAAAACACACTCAGATCAATGGAACAGAATAGAGGACCCAGAAATGGACCCACAAACGTATGGCCACCTAATCTTTGACAAAGCAGGAAAGAGTATCCAATGGAAAAAAAGACGGTCTCTTCAGCAAATGGTGCTGGGAAAACTGGACAGCGACATGCAGAAGAAAGAACGTGGACCACTTTCTTACACCATACACAAAGATAAACTCAAAATGCATGAAAGATCTAAACGTAAGACAGGAAGCCATCAAAATCCTAGAGGAGAAAACAGGCAACAAACTCTTTGACTTTGGCCACAGCAACTTCTTACTAGACATGTCTTCAGATACAAGGGAAACAAAAGCAAAAAGGAATTATTGGGACCTCATCAAGATAAAAAGCTTCTGCACAGCGAAGGAAACAATCAACAAAACTAAAAGGCAACTGATGGAATGGGAGAAGATACTTGCAAATGACACATCAGATGATGGGTTAGTATCCAAAAGTCTATAAAGAACTTATTAAGCTCAACACCCAAGAAACAAATAATCCACTGAAGAAGTGGGCAAAAGGCTTGAACAGACAATTTTCTAAAGAAGACCTCCAGATGGCTAACAGACACATGAAGACATGCTCAACATCACTCATCATCAGGGAAATACAAATCAAAACAGCTGTCAGAATGGCTAAAATTAGCAACTCAGGAAGCCACAGATGTTGGCGAGGATGCAGAGAAAAGAGGAACCCTTTTGCACTGCTGGTGGGAAACTGGAGCAGCCACTCTGGAAAACAGTCTGGAGGTTCCTCAAAAAAGTAAAAATAGAACTAGCTTACGACCCAACAACTGCACTACTAGGTATTTATCCAAAGGATATAGGTGTGCGGATTCGAAGGGGCACATGCACCCCAATGTTTATAGCAGTTTATAGCAATGTTTATAGCAGTGCTATCGACAATAACCAAAGTATGGAAAGAGCCCAAATGTCCATCAATGGTTGAATGGATAAAGAAGATGTGGTATGTATGCGCGCGCGCGCGCGCGCACACACACACACACACACACACACACACACACACACACAATGGAATATTACTCAGCGATCAAAAAGAATGAAATCTTGCCATTTGCCACAACATGGATAGAACTAGAGTGTATTATGCTAACTAAGCGCAATAAGTCAGACAGAGAAAGACAAATGTATGATTTTACTCATAGGTGGGATTTAAGATACAAAACAGATGAACATAAGGGAAGGGAAGCAAAAAATAATATAAAAACAGACAGACAAACCATAAGAGACTCTTAAATACAGAGAACAAACTGAGGGTTGTTGGTGGGGTGTTGGGTGGGGGGATGGGCATTAAGGAGCACACTGATGAGCACCGGGTGTTATATGTAAGTGATGAATCATCAAATTCCATTCCTGAAGTCATTATCACACTATATGTTAACTAACTTGGATTTAAATAAAATTTTAAAAAATTGTTCTTAAATAATGAATCTGAACTTAAGATAAACATGCATGATCAAATCAACATAGTCAAATGAAACTTAAAAGTTTTACAACAAAAGTTAACACAGACTCGTGATTTTTTAAACACTCAGTAGTGGGGAGGGAAGCAGTCATCCATTTACTATACAAAAGAAAGAAATTCTGAATGTTTCCATTCTCTTGCCTCTAACTCCCATCATACTTCTTCCTCATTTTAGCAGAAAGGGGATTGGGTGATCCAAGTTCACGTGGAGACCCTCAACAGAAGCATTTTAGGAGTCTATTAAAAAGTAAACCCAAAAAGCAATATAAGCAAGCTGGGCGGATACAGGAGACACAGTTCACTGCCATATCTTTCTATAGCGCCTTCAAGAGAATTTATTACACCGTAGGCTTGTGAGTGAAAGCCCTAAACGCCATGGAACTATGTTGCATGTTTCAACCCACCTTCTCCATCTGTTCCACCTCAATCCTGTGACCCGATTAAGAATAAACACCTGACATATGTTTAAGCAATGCATTAGCTAGAGAATAACGGTGATATTTCTCTCAAGAATCTGAAGTAGGACAGCAAGTTAGCGACTTTGAGGAACAATTTCTAGAGGGGCAACAACCAAGAGAAAGCAGATAAATCCAGTATACAGAAGAGAGCAAAGCAAATGCACCACGACTGCAAAGACTAGAAACCACACGGCATCTGAAACATGAAGTAAGCAAACTCAGGCCCTAATAGTCTCCATGAGACTAGGCATACTTGAATTTGAAAGTCTCTGTACCCCTTTTTATTTTAGGCAAGCTTGATGGATCTCTGTTCTTGCAACCATAGAGATGTATCACTATTTGATTTTTCTGCTATAACTTTTTACTTTGGTATAATATTAAACTTAAAGAAAATTTGCAATAATAGTACAAGGAGCTCCCATATGCCCTCTACCCAGATTCACAAGCTGTTTATATTTGGCCTGATGTGCCGTATCAATTTTTTGTATCTATATCTACTTACAGATGTACATAAAACTATTTTCAGAAGCATTTGTGAGAAAGCTAGAGATGCCGTGCTTCTTTATCCCTAAAAAACTCAGTGTATATTTCCTTAAAACAAAGATGCTGTCTTTTAACATCACAGCCCTTATCGAAATCAGGAAATGTAATGTAACACAATAAGATTACTTAATGCACAATCTATAGTCAAGCTTTATTGATTATCACAATAATGCCCTTTATAGCTATTTTTTTAGTCCAACATCCAATTCAGGAGCACGCACTGCCCTTAGTTATCATATCAACTGTATCTCCTTTAATTTGGAATAGCCTTTCTTTGTGTTTCTTGACCTTGACATTTCTGAAGAGTATAGCCAGTTACTGAAAGTCCCTCAGTTTGGATTTGTCTGATGCTTCCAGATGACTAGACTTATTAGATTTTCACAGGATTAACACTAACGTGATGTTACATCCTTTTTCATTCCATCTTATTAGGAAAAGGTTGGTTTGTCCCCATATTGCCAATGTAGCATTTGATAACTTGGTTAAGAGAGTGAACACCAGGAGAACTATAGACAAATTTCCCTGATGAACATGGATGCAAAAATCCTTAACAAGATATTAGCCAACCAGATCCAACATTACATTAAAAAAATCATTCACCACGACCAAGTGGGATTTATACCTGGGATGCAGGGCTGGTTCAATGTCCGTAAAACAATCAATGTAATTCATCACATTAATAAAAGAAAGGACAAGAACCACATGATCCTCTCAATAGATGCGGAGAAAGCATTTGACAAAATACAGCATCCTTTCTTGAAAACCCTCAACAAAGTAGGGAGAGAAGGATCATACCTCAAGATCATAAAAGTCATATACGAAAGACCCAACGCTAATATCGTCCTCACTGGGGAAAAACTGAGAGCTCTCCCGCTAAGGTCAGGAACAAGACAGGGATGTCCACTCTCGCCACTGTTATTCAACACAGTATTGGAAGTCTTAGCCTCAGCAGTCAGACAACAAAAAGAAATAAAAGGCATCCAAATCGGCGAGGAGGAGGTCAAACTTTCACTCTTCCCAGATGACATGATACTCTATATGGAAACCCCAAAAGATTCCACGAAAAAACTGCTAGAACTGATTCATGAATTCAGCAAAGTTGCAGGATACAAAATCAATGCGCAGAAATCGGTTGTATTCCTATACACCAACGATGAAGCAACAGAAAGAGAAATCAAGGAATCAATCCCATTTACAACTGCACCAAAAACCATAAAGTACCTAGGATTAAATCTTACCAAAGAGGGGAAAAGCTACACACTAAAAACTATAGAAAGCTTATGAAAGAAATTGAAGAAAACACAAAAAATGGAAAAATATTCCATGCTCCTGGATTAGAAGAGCAAATATTGTTAAAATGTCAATACTACCCAACGCAATCCACATATTCAATGCAATCCCTATCAAAATAACACCAGCATTCTTCACAGAGCTAGAACAAACAATCCTAAAATTTGTATGGAACCAGAAAAGACCCCAAATAGCCAAAGCAATCTTGAAAAAGAAAACCAAAGCAGGAGGCATCACAATTCTGGACTTCAAGCTGTATTACAAAGCTGTAATCATCAAGACAATATGCGACTGGCACAAAAACACACTCAGATCAATGGAACAGAATAGAGGACCCAGAAATGGACCCACAAACGTATGGCCACCTAATCTTTGACAAAGCAGGAAAGAGTATCCGATGGAAAAAAAGACGGTCTCTTCAGCAAATGGTGCTGGGAAAACTGGACAGCGACATGCAGAAAAATGAACGTGGACCACTTTCTTACACCAGACACAAAAATAAACTCAAAATGCATGAAAGATCTAAACGTAAGACAGGAAGCCATCAAAATTCTAGAGGAGAAAGCAGGCAAAAACCTCTTTGACCTTGGCCGCAGCAACTTCTTACTCAACACGTCTCTGGAGGCAAGGGAAACAAAAGCAAAAATGAACTACTGGGACCTCATCAAAATAAAAACCTTCTGCACAGCGAAGGAAACAACCAGCAAAACTAAAAGGCAACCGACAGAATGGAAGAAGATACTTATAAATGACATATCAGATAAAGGGCTAGTATCCAAAATCTATAAAGAACTTATCAAACTCAACACCCAAAACACAAATAATCCAGTGAAGAAATGGGCACAGATATGAATAGACACTTCTCCAAAGAAGACAGCCAGATGGCCAACTGACACATGAAAAAACGCTCAACATCACTCATCATCAGGGAAATACAAATCAAAACCACCATGAGATACCACCTTACACCTGTCAGAATGGCTAACGTTAACAACTCAGGCAACAACAGATGTTGGCAAGGATGCGGGGAAAGAGGATCTCTTTTGCACCGCTGGTGGGAATGCAAACTGGTGCAGCCACTCTGGAGAACAGTATGGAGGTTCCTCAAAAAATTAAAAATAGAACGACCCTACGACCCAGCAATTGCACTACTAGGTCTTCATCCAAGGGATACAGGTGTGCTGTTTTGAAAGGGAACATGCACCCCCATGTTTATAGCAGCGCTATGTACAACAGCCAAAGTACGGAAGGAGCCCAAATGTCCATCGATGGATAAATGGGCAAAGAAGATGTGGTGTGTATATACAATGGAGTATTACTCGGTGATCAAAAAGAATGAAATCTTGCCATCTGCAACTACGTGGATGGAACTGGAGGGTATTATGCTAAGCGAAATTAGTCAGAGAAAAACAAATATCATAGGACTTCATTCATATGAGGACTTTAACACACAGAACAGATGAACATAAGGGAAGGGAAGCAAAAATAATACAAAAACAGGGAGGGGGACAAAACACAAGAGACTCTTAAATATGGAGAACAAACAGAAGGTTATTGGAGGGCGTGTGGGAGGGGGGATGGGCTAAATGGACAAGCGGCATTAAGGAATCTGCCCCTGAAGTCACTGTTGCACTAGATGCTAACTATTTGGATGTAAATTAAAAAGTAAAATTAAAAAAAAAAAAAAAGAGTGAACACCAAGTTATTATAAGGGTGGTATTAAAAAGAAAGTTTCTCCACTACCATTCTAAAATAATAATAATAATAAAAGAGTATCTCAGAAACAATAAAGGGGTTTCTCTTTTCTGGAAACTCTTATCTTGATACCACAGAATAGCTCTATATTTCTGCCTCTAGGGCATGCGTGATTCATGATAAATTATCATGATTAGACTACAGAAACAATCTTTCTAGCACCATATATAAACACAATACAGGATACAAATATAGATACACGGATTTATAGAGATGTATATAGATAGACATATAAATATAGATACAGAGATGTGCGTACATATGTGTGCATCTATATACACATACCTATGAAAAAGCATATGAAAAAGCAGTCAACAGGCTTACACAAAGACTGACATTGAAAGACAGGATATAACACTACTAATTTGTTTGACCTCCCAGTAAGTCTGACTCCTAACAACATTTAAGTTTTCTTTCACTGGGCTCAGTAATCACGCTATTGATTTCAAACTTAAGAACCACGGAGCTCTACTTCAGGCTCTAATGGAGTAACCAGCACCAAACTCACCTCCCACTGTTACCAACCACAGAACGGGATAAAATAGATGAGGTACCCATTCCTGGTATTAGAAAACAGGAAATGCAGGGCGGCGCCTGGGAGGGCTCAGTCAGTTAAGCGACGAACTCTTGATTTCGGCTCGGGTCATGATCTCAGGGTTGTGAGATCGAGCATCACATCGGGCACCGCGCCGGGCATGAAGCTTCCTTAAGATTCTCTGTCTCCCCTCTCCTTCTGCCCCTCATCCTCTCCCTCTCTCTGTCTCTGTCTCTCTCTCTCTCTCTCTTCCTCACAAAAAACGAAAAAGACAAAAGAAAGAAAATAGTGCAATACTGTCATCCTCGTAAGCCGAGCCCCACTACCATTCTGGCTCTCTGCGTGGGCACAACTGGAGTCCTAAGCAGAGCCCCAAAGCTCTACTGAACCGGAAAGGCAAAGGTCAGAGTTCAGGACAGTTGAAGAAGCTGGAATCCTAAGTAGAGGGCACTAGGGAAGTGAGAACTGCCAACAGGGGCCCCTGCCAGTCCTTGACCGTGGGCTGGGATGTGAGTGTGCATGAGCCACACCGGGTGCAGGCACTAGGTAAATAACAATGCACGGCTGTTATAGTTAGGAAATATAATGGATACCACAGATTAAACAGTGCTGTGAGATACTGAAGGCCCAGCCCAAACAAATTGCGGAGACACCTTCCTAACAACTTGGAAATACCTGGGCATCCAGCTGAAACACCACAAAGGCCACACCTTAGGCTTTAACCTGCCCAATAAAACCTAAAAGCAAACCTTTATAAGATCCTCAGAAGAGACAGGGTTTGTAGATTAGGGCCCACCATATTGGAGGAGTTTGGGAAATATCTTTGGCTTTCCATATATTTGCCTTAATAGAATGCAAAACCAAGTTTACACAAGGTAGAGGTAATTGCCCAATAACTGAACAGCCCACTAGAACAACAACAACAAAAATCACTATTCTATGGAGGAAGACAACGGAATCTAGAGGTCTCTAAAATGTATCATCCACAATGTCCTTCATGCAGAAATTAATAAACATGAAAAAAAGAAAAGTGTCTATAGGCAAGAACAAACACATGAAAGGAGTTAATAAGGCCCAAGATGAACCTACTTAGCATACATGACTTTAAAGCAGTTAATATAAATACTTGAAAGAAGCAGGGGAAAATATATTCAAAAAATTAAAGAAAAATTTATTTTAATGAGAGAAGAGATAAGGAATCTCAGCAGCAAAGTGGAATTGTAAGAAGGAAATAAGCAGAAATTCCAGGATGCAAAATTATAATAACTGAAAGGGGGGAGGGGGAATCCCTTGATAAGCTTAACAGTACATTTGAAATGGCAGAAGAAAGTGTCTGTAAATTTAATGACACATCAATAGAAATTATCTAACCCAATGACCTGAGAGACAAAAAGATTGAAGAATTAATGAAAAAATAAACAAAACTTAAAGAACCTGTGGGACAAAAATCAAAGAGTCTAAATACACGTAAAGAGGGCAATTAGAAAAGAGAGGGCAATATTTAAAGAAATAATGGCCCAAAACTTCCCAAGTTTGATAAAAAATAAAAAACACTAACTCACAGATCCAAGATGCTCCGTGAACTCTTAAGCGGGATAAATACAAAGAAAACAACATCCAGGTGTGTATAGTCTCACTACTGAAAACCAAAGAGGAAGAGAAAGTTTTAAAAACAGCCAGAAGAAAAGAGACGTTAACTACAGGGGAACAATAATAAGAATGACTGCCTGCTGCTCGTGAGAAACAATAGAGGCCAGAGGACAAAGGAGCAATATCTTAGAAGTGCTAAGAGGGGAAAAGAAAAAACATTTCAGATAAAAGAAACGCTGACGTAGGCTGTCACTATTAGAACTGTACCACAAGAAGTAATAAAAGATGTTCCTGAGGATGAAAGGAAATTACACCAGATACAAACTCACATACAGAAGAACGAAGAGTACTTGAAATAGTAAGTAAGTGCATAAACACACGAGAGTGTTTTCCTCTTACAATGTCCTCAAAAGACATCTATTTAAAGTAACAGTAACGACACTGGAAGGTGGGGTTTAATGCATGCAGAACTATGTCAACAATAGCACAGGGAATCGGGCCAGGGTTAAACTGAATGATACTATTTTTTAATTGTTAGATTTGCAACGTGGGAAGCAGAGTGTGGGAAAGGTCCAGCGTGAGCGGTTCCTTACGGACTCTTACATAGACCTTGACAGGGTCAGGATGCACATTTTTAGCCCTAGAACAACCAATAAAGAAAACTATCAAGGGATATATAACTTAAGAATTCAACAGAAAATTAAAAAAAAATTTTTTTTTAAAGGGAGTGTCTCTTTCTTTGTTTTTTGGGGTTTTTTTTTTATGTTTATTTATTTTTGAGAGAGAGACAGAGCATGAGCAGGGGAGGGGCAGAGAGAGAGGGAGACACAGAATCCGAAGCAGGCTCCAGGCTCTGAGCGGTCAGCACAGAGCCCGACACGGGGCCCGAACCCACGAACCGTGAGATCGTGACCTGAGCCAAAGTCTGACGCTCAACCGACTGGACCACCCAGGCTCCCCTCAATAGAAAAATTTAAATGAAATAACTTTTTAAATGAATAGCTGCAAAGAGGACAACAAAGGAGTGGGGGATGGGGGGGGAAGTAATGATGACAACAAATACCAAGAAAGTACACTTAAAGCCAACCAGCCATATCAATAATTACATTCAATTTAAACGAACTAGCAATTCCAATTAATGAGACAGAGACTGTTAAGGCTACTTTTTTAAAGACTGGCCCCACTATATGTTGTCTACCATTACTCTGTTTTAAATATAAATGCACAGACTGAAAATTAAAGGATACAAAAAGATATGTCATGCTCATGCAAGCCAAGACAAAGACTGCTGTAAAAGATAGAGGATAGGGGCGCCTGGGTGGCGCAGTCGGTTAAGCGTCCGACTTCAGCCGGGTCACGATCTCGCGGTCCGTGAGTTCGAGCCCCGCGTCGGGCTCTGGGCCGATGGCTCGGAGCCTGGAGCCTGTTTCCGATTCTGTGTCTCCCTCTCTCTCTGCCCCTCCCCCGTTCATGCTCTGTCTCTCTCTGTCCCAAAAATAAATAAAAAACGTTGAAAAAAAAATTTTTTTTTAAAAAGATAGAGGATATTTTACAGTGATAAGGGAATTCATCCCAGTGATATTAAGAAGACATCCTAATTATGTATGTACCAAAGAACAAAGTTTTTCCATTTATATCCAGAGTAGAAAAATATATTCTATATCCAGAATATTAAAAGTATCTAGAATATAAAATATTGACTTGTATCCCGAATTTAAAAGAACTCTTACAACTTAATAATAAAGTGGCAAATAACCTTATTTCTTTTTCAGTGTAATAGCATGAAACAAATACTTCACAAAGAAAGATACACAGGGGCGCCTGGGGGGCTGTCGGTTGAACGCCCGGCTCTTGATTTCGGCTCAGGTCACGGTTCACCGTTTGTGGGATCGAGCCCCACACTGGGCTCTGCGCTGACAGTATGGCGTCTGCTTGAGATTCTGTCTCTCTTCCTCTCTCTCTGCCCCTCCTCTGCTCTTTCTCTCTCTCAAAATAAGTAAATAAGCATTAAAGAAGAAATTGCAGAAGCAGAAAAACAACAAACATTGGATTGATGATAACCTACTTGCAAAGCTCTGTTCCTAACAGTTTACCTGCATTATTTCATTATTTCAAGTAATCCTCAAAATGACATTGGCAAGTCCATTTTAAAAATAGCGATTTTTAGGGCATATTATTCTATATGATACTAGAATGGCAGACATGTGACATTATACATTTTTCAAAACCCACAAAACTATAGAACTCCATATATGCTACATATATAACTACATATATTTAAAGCAAATCCTGGACTTTAGTTAATAATAATGTATCAATATTGACACATTAAAGCACAAAGAGGTACCTGCTCAAGGTCACCAGGCCAGAGAGGTACAAAGCCTGAGTTCATACTCCCAATGAACTCAAGCTAAATAAAGCTAAGTAGCTTTTAAATTTTTTTTTTCAACGTTTTTTATTTATTTTTGGGACAGAGAGAGACAGAGCATGAACGGGGGAGGGGCAGAGAGAGAGGGAGACACAGAATCGGAAACAGGCTCCAGGCTCCGAGCCATCGGCCCAGAGCCCGACGCGGGGCTCGAACTCACGGACCGCGAGATCGTGACCTGGCTGAAGTCAGACGCTTAACCGACTGCGCCACCCAGGCGCCCCAAAGCTAAGTAGCTTTTAAAACAGGAGTGTTCACCTACTTTCACCAGCTCAAAATGTAGACAGAACTCAAGAAAGGAAAGTAAGATGCTCTCTAACTAAACAATCCTACGGTTTTAATAAGAAGCGCTAGCCTGGGACAGAAAACCCGGCACAACTGAGGAGGAAAGAAGGGACGGGCCCACAACCACAAGGCACTGGCACTCTAAAACATGCTGTGATTCAACTTTCGTTCCCTAAAGACTTCTTTTAATTTTGGTGAATAAATTAAGAGCTCCTACCGTTTGTAGACCTTTACACACACTTTCCTCAGTGATACTTATTTACTAGATTGATTAAATTAATATTTGATTTTTTTTTTTTTTTTTTTTTAAAGACCAATTCAGAGTTACCAGCAGAGAGGCACCTGGGTGGCTCAGTCGGTTAAGCATCCAACTCTTGATTTTGGCTCAGGCCATAATCTCGCAGTTTGTGATTTGGGCCCCACGTTGGGCTCTGTGCTGACAGTGCAGAGCCTGCTTGGGATCCTCTCTCTCCCTTTCTCTCTGCCCCTCCCCGGCTCGTGGTTGCTGTCGCGCTCTCTCTCTCTCTCCCCCTCTCTCTCTCAAAATAAATAAACACACACAAAATAAGAGTTACCAGCAGGAATTGCTATTTAAAAAATATATGAGCTTTCACCAGAGTATCATTGGTTTTTCTCTTTTCCTTCTCATTTTTAACTGATGACCCTTTCACTCCACATGTATTCCACATTCTGTATTTCCACTTCTTCCCTTCATCATTTGCCTTTCACCTTTCATTAAAACTGCCATCTCAAAGGTCACCTTGTGACATGATTATCATTTTTCCTCCAAAAGCCCCTTGGATCACCAAATCTAAGGGCAAATTCCACGCTTTTGTCTCCGTGATTCGCACTAGGACCATCTTTTTTTCCTCAGCTTCTGTGACCCTGTGCTGTTCTGGGGCTCCCCTCGATCTGGAGAGTATTTCTCTGTCTCCTCTTCATCATCGCATTCTTCCAATGTGCCCCAGAGCCGCCTGCACTAAAAGTAAACATTTGCCTTTGGTGAGTTTCACTCTGATCTCGCACGCAATTGAGTCTCTACTGTCCGTCTCCAGGACCCGGGTCTTTCCTAGTTCCTATCACCTCCTAGCCGCCTCCAGTTGGACGTCGCTACAGTACAATTCAACACTCACAGTACAAAATAATACTCACTACGTACAAACAGGTGCCTTATCTTTGACTCCTCCTTGTCCCTGACCCTCAACATCCCCCGAGTCACCACATTCTGTTACCGCCCTACAGAGTTCCCCGCGCACCCACAGCTCCGCCGTCGGACAGCCTCTTCACTGCAGATGCCTCACTCCCCTCCCCCACCCCACTGACCCCCCCCCCCCGAGACCCCACTGCTCATTCACCTTCCTCAAGCACAGTTGTGGAAAAGGCATACTTCAGTAGCTCCCTGGGCCTTGGCTCGGCGGCGACATGTGTGTGTGATTTTGCCACACTCCCTTCCTTGTCTTTTCCCTGTACCAGCAGCCAAGGGGTCTATGAGCTCCAGCTAAACACACACACTCTGGGTTCCTGCTTCCATGTCTTCTCTTCCTGTTAACATCTCGTGACTCAGGTGTCACTTTCCCCATCAAGTCTTCCCCAAGCCTCCCAGAAAGCAGCAATTTTTCCTTCTCGATCTACCTCGTATCACTTTAAATTCCACAGGGCCCTGTAGTTGGTTTTCACTATACTTTCTTTGCTTCTTTCCTGGAACGGAAATCCAAGTTTTAGGGGCTTTTCTCATAATGTCTGCCGAATAAAACAATTAAACTTTGTAGGCATGTCCGTATTCTCTTTGTACTATACTTATGTATACGTATAAGTACACGGGTACATATGTGTTAACATAAGTTTTAAAAACTAGACAAATGAATAACTGAGCCTAAATTATAGAACTCTCGATGTCAGGCTAAGAAGAGGGAGCCACTAAGGAGTGTGGGCAGAGAAGCCCTTCTTCAAGCGATGCGTGAGAAAAGTGAGTACTCTTACCCTATTTCCAAAATCAGCCACTGTTCAACTTGTTTTCATCTATCAATCCCGTAATGTAAGAGGGGTTTGGTTTGGAACTAAAATACCTGTCTAGGCCGTTTGCCCCTCAAAAGTATTTTCTGGCAAGAATCAGTTGGGATAAATGGAAGGAGGAAAGCTTTACCTCTTTTGACCAAGTCCCTAAGCAAAAGGACCAGAAGATCCACTCAATTCCTTGAACCACCACCTCAGGGCTAAACCACCCACTTCTAGAAAAAGCAGCAGACAGCCAGCAAGAGACTAGGACTATGCCGCAGGAATACAAGGAGTGTGTGACAAGCCAATCCACGGATAACATACTGCCAAAGCAAAGAAACTGAAAATGGAAAGTTTCCCTCTCTGGAGGGCATGCCCTGAGGCTATTTTTCAGAGAATTTCTAGAATTTTTACTTAGACCTTAAGACATTTTACTTAGAAAGTCCATTTGGCTTCATTTTCTCTTAAGTATGTGCTTCAAAGAATAGCTCTGAGGTTGGACATTCTTACCAAATGAATATGCTGATGAAGGTGCTCACTTAGGATTAAAGTTTTTCCTTGGGTTTAAAAATATCCCACTTACAGTATAAAACTAGCTAAAGTTTAGGACAGTTACCATTGTCATTTCACTCAATGGAAAACTCATGAACTCTGAATTAAGTGGTGTGTTTTTTAAGGAATATTTGTCAATCTATTTGCTCAGGCATTCAACATTCACTCCTACAGAAGAGTAAATTTCTTATTCAAAATGGTACTTTTGCCTATTAGCAATTTTGCAGGTGCAAACTTTAATATTTGATACTGAAATCAGTAGAACACCAATAATAAAAATACACCAAAAATAAAATAGCATAACAACTATTGATGACTTTGTAAATATATATATATATATATATATTAAAGTTATTTAGGCAGGCATCATCTACATATTTTAAAGTACAAGTGAACTCCTTCCAATGTTATCTCAAAGCTTTACTGTTGATAACTACCATTCATAACCTATCAAATCATATCAATCATCATCAATCATATCAAAAGGAATAAGAGATACAAAAAGGGCAAGATTTATTCTGATGTAGAGAATAATTCTACAAACTGTAAGTTTTCAATAAAGTAAAACATGTAACATTACTGAAATATTGTTCGCCTTTATTTACTGTACCTGCGTAGTAATTAAATTGTAAGGCATAAAAGCTCAAAAACGCTGCTGATGTCAACGATCTGTACTGCCCAGCAATTTCGAAAGCAACATAGCTGCACGATATATCTGCTTACTCACACTTTCTACATCTCAACCAACATGACGGCAAATTGCAGAAGTGATTTCCAAAATAACCATCACTCTACTTACTCAGATAACTAATTGTTAGAATCATCTTTTTAAAGAATTCTGTTACTTACTACTAGGGGGATATTATCATGTGTTAGTAATAAAGATTCTTCCCGATGAACATCTCCAGGGTATCCTATTCTCAAAATATTCATTTGCAGTATTTCATAATACCAATTGTTATTTGTTGTGCTTATTTATAGATGCGGCACAAAGAACAATGCATCTATCTCTCGTTACCTTATCCGTGAGGCTTAGAGATGTACGGAATTCTCCTCAACGGTAATTTCTAGTCTCCTCAGAACTCATCACATTCAGGAAAGGAGTGATATTTAAACACACCCGGTGCATGCTGGTATTTTTTTCTAATTTTTAAACTTTCTTATATATCATACATGAACGTACGCTACATGAAACACAAACGTAACCCTAAACATCCTCCATACTGAGTTTTTGTTTATTTTGTTTCGCTTCTCTGCACTCCTTGGTGTTCATTGCCTTTGAATTCCTCCCTCTTCTCCCCATGTCCTTCTACATCAATACCCGCATGGGGTATTCCCGACTAACAATCCATTGTATCTGCTTATCTCCTGCCCTGTTCACAGAATCACGTACAAACACACTTAGGCAAAAATGCATACACTACTATGGGGTTTTGTAGCACAGACTGCCAATGTACTCAGGTATCTACCTTCCTTTTCTTCCTTTGAGCCCCCCCCCCCCCCGCCACCACCAAATTCGGGCTGGGCTGTACCACAGGAGGCTGCTTGTGACCATGGGACTAGGTATGGTCAAGGAGGATATTGGGACAGAAATGTTATAGGCAACTTTGACTGGATAGCTTTAAAAATAAAGTGGCTTTCTCTCCATGTTTTCTGTCTTTCTGAAGGATGACACTTAAAAGATAAGGTACTTGGGAGCAACTGCCATCTCAGACCCAGAGACTGAAGTCACACGCTGAAGAGGACAGAGCTTCCCCAACACCTGGGTCCCTGATGATGTCACAGAGCAGAGCACTCCCAACACTCCCCGGACTGTTAGATGCGAGTGAAACAAATTCTCTTCTTTAAACCACTATGCCTTCGCAATACATATCTTATTATGAATGTTTTACACACACAAATATATTTTTTCTGCATCTCGTTTTTCTTTGTGAACAGCAGCTCATGGAAATTCCTCTAAAAACACCTGCTATCGTTTTTATTCATTCCTTTCAGTTGCTACCACCTAATCCTTAATGAAAACAAAGTTTGCTCAACATTCCCCTTAAGTTTTTTCATCTCATTTTCTTTCTTTTTTTTTTTTTTTAAGCGTTTATCTTTAAAAGAGAGAGAGAGAGAGAGAAAGAAAGTGGGGGAGGAGCAGAGAGAGATGGAGACACAGAATCCTAAGCCGGATGATAAGATAAGATGATAAGAGAATAAGATAGGATAATAAGAAAAGATAAAATAAAATAAGACCTAGTTGTTATCTCATTACTATTCTTTTTTAATTTTTTTTTTTAATATTTATTCATTTTTGAAAGGCTGAGAGAGACAGAGCAGGGGAGGGTCAGAGAAAGAGGGAGACACGGAATCTGAAGCAGACTCCAGGCTCCAAGCTATCGGCACAGAGCCCGACGCGGGGCTGGAACTCACGGACAGAGAGATCATGACCTGAGCCGAAGTCGGCCGCTTAACCGACTGAGCCCCCCAGGTGCCCCTACTCTTCTAATTTGCATGTGCCTGAAAACTGCTGTGTCTTAGCCCCTTGTCACACATTTTGGATCTATATGAATCTGTTCTTCTGGAAAATGCCCTTTCACACTTTTGGTCCACATCTGTCAGTAAGACCTCCTGCTGTGCTCTACACATTAACACACAGTCTGTCCCAAATATTTTCCCCATACATGTATTATATTTCCACTGACCTTGTCTGTTGTGGGTTTTTTTTTTTTTACCACACAAACCCTTTTATTTCACTCAAGTCAAATACTACTATCCTTTCTTTTATACGTTCTGGATTAGGTTAGAAAGATCTTATGATTCCCAGATTTTTTTTTTTTTTTTTTTTTTTTTTTTTTGCAAGATTTCTGTTGCTTTAAGGCTTTTTGTCTGGGCATTTACAGATTGTTTAGTACATCCAGAATTGGTTTTTGTTTCTGTTTGCTCTTACAGGACAAGGACCCAGTTTTATTTTCTTCCATATAAATGAAAGATTGTACCAGCATCATTTATTGTCTTTTCTCAGTGTATTGATAATGAACTTTGTTATTAAATTTTTATTTTTACTGGGATTTAATTTTTTTTCTTGACATGTCCTTTTTGGTTTTGGTGTCAGAGTCTGTCTCCTAAAATGAATTGAGAAGTATTCCTTCCTTCTATACTGGCTCAAAGAATTTGTATAAATTGGAATTTGCTCTTCCTCAAATGCTGCCTTACATAAATGTGGCTGTAGCTGTAGGGGGAAAAAATATTTTGGTGCCCTTTTCAGATAATTATAGACAGTCTTTTATAGACAGTCTTCTGAAGGAGACCAACACTCACAAGTGCTAGGTTTATAGAATTACTCGCATTGTGGAATCTGAAACTTTCCATGCTCTGTCACAGTAAGTTCTGTTAGTCTCTCTTGAACTTGGAATGGACCTTTTACCCGGGCGTGATTTTATGACAGCATGCACTACTCGTCTGGAAAACATCAGTGCAATGAGTTACATGGGTCTCCAAATATTGAAAATTTCATACTCCAATATCAAAACTTCGCATTGGTTAACATCCCCACTGATCTCATCCAAAAAGTCTTAGTATTAGAAAGCTCTCAAGCTCACAAG
The DNA here is from genome assembly GCF_028018385.1 of Neofelis nebulosa. Classification (NCBI taxonomy): domain Eukaryota; kingdom Metazoa; phylum Chordata; class Mammalia; order Carnivora; family Felidae; genus Neofelis; species Neofelis nebulosa. Next base: position 25,954,456 of record NC_080797.1, read on the forward strand.
TGACTGACACAAGTTTTCCAAAATTCTAATATTATCATCAGCAACAAATATCATCAGTTGTTTTACTTGAAGTGACAGGCGCATTTTGTTCACTGTGCAGAGAACGTCTGCCAAATATCCAGGTCTGAATAACCGTCGTTTGTCAGCCATTGCTTCAAATAAAAACAGGATTCCACAAAACAGCAGCAGTTCCTAACTCAAGGAATCACACAAGTGTTTCTCCTCTGGGCAGCCACCATACCTCCGTGTGCCACCCAAGTTTTCAATCAAAGTTCCATTTCATCACCCAGGTATCAAAAATGCATATCGGATTTCACAAAATTAATAGTTTCACTGCTTGCTTCATCAAAAACATTCTGGAGTAAAATTGTCCAGTTTTTCCCGTGACCGTGTGGCCCTGAAGAATGGAACAACTGCAAGTACGATTTGGTGCCGCTGCCTTGATTTGGGCAAAGATACAGGTCTACCCAGCACTGCACCTGCACCATCGGTGCAAATGTCAATACAGTAAAGTAATCAATAAACAACATCTAAATATTACTACAAAAATAACTTTGACCTCACAAAACCTCACGGAAGGGTCACGGACTGCGGGCTCATGGACACTTTGAGAACCCACCTACCCTAGAGAAACTCTTACACATTTGTGTCACGATACATGCACATGATCGTTTGTAGAATTATTTGTAAAATCCAAAAATTAGGGGCGCCTGGGTGGCTTAGTCGGTTGAGCGGCCACCTTCGGCTCAGGTCATGATCTCATGGTTCATGGGTTTGAGGCCCACGTCGGGCTCTGTGCTGACAGCTCTGAGCCTGGAGCCTGTTTCAGATTCTGTGTCTCCCTCTCTCTGCCCCTCCACCGTTCACTCTCTGTCTGTCTCTCTCTCTCTCAAAAATACATAAAAACATTAAAAAATTTTTTAAATCCAAAATTGATAACAGATTCAAAAGAATATGGCAAGAAATTGTGGCAGATTCATTTAACAGAAAGCTAGATGGCACAACAAAGATGATCACAGCAGATTTACCAACATACTACTGAGCAAAAGAAGCAAAAGACTATCTATAAAGTTTACTTCTATTTATATGAAGTTTAAAATCTACTAAAATAAGAATATTTCCACTTTTAAGGATACCAGCGTTGGTGATAAAATCAACTTTAAAAACAAAGGAGGGAAGTTATCAGAAAAATCAGGAAAGCTGTTTACTTCTCGGGAAGATAGAAACGAGCATGTTTGGGAAGGGTCAGACAGCAGGCGCCTGGCATGTGAGCAATGATCTAACCCTTGCCCGGATGCTGTTTACAGTGGTATTCCTTGGGATACTTATTTATTATGTTTTGGGACACTGTGTGTATCTGAATTTATATTCAGGCGAAATGTTTACAAATATCAATTTTTTCACTTATTAGGTCAATAATGTAAGTTTTGCTATCTTGGATGTATTTAGATTCTACATTCAACTAACAGATTCACAAAGGGAAGAATGCCTCATTGGCATTACATGTAAGAAGGAAGCAACATCCTTTTTTACACGATAAGTGAGAACATTCAATATAAGTGAAGGTGAAGTTCAAAGGAAAGTTTCTATTTTATTTAACAAAAAGAGCAATTTCTACCATCTGTTCTCTGAAAACTGATGGCCGCTCTGAAAATTGATCTCCCCTTGTTGTGCTGTCTCTTACTTCATTTTCAGTGACAACGGTTTTCCAAATGACTTAAGCTGTGTCAGAAATCTTTCCTAAGAACACTAAGAGAAAAAGCCCACTGCTTAATGATGCTCACTGTCACAGAATTCTGTGATGTACATATCACAGGAAATGTGTTAGCAATTACAAAGGCAAACAAGTTCAAGCGTGTTTGCGAATGATAGGCGAGTCAAAATAAAGGATCACTCTCTCTGAACATGTTTTCCCATAATGCCCAAAATTAATTGGAAATGTAAAAGAACACCTTTAAATATTTTATAGGTGTATATATTTTTAATCACCAAAAGAAAACTACAAGTCTTTAGCTCTCATAAAACAATATTGCAAAAATTACTCATGTAACATCTATGGTATTTTCCACACAATTATAAATTTAAAATGAAAGCTGTGGTTTACAAAGTTTGATTTCTAGGGGCGCCTGGGTGGCTCAGTCGGTTAAGCGTCCGACTTCAGCTCAGGTCACGATCTCGCGGTCTGTGAGTTCGAGCCCCGCGTCGGGCTCTGGGCTGATGGCTCAGAGCCTGGAGCCTGCTTCCGATTCTGTGTCTCCCTCTCTCTCTGACCCTCCCCCGTTCATGCTCTGTCTCTCTCTGTCTCAAAAATAAAATAAACGTTAAAAAAAAAAAAAGTTATAAAGTTTGATTTTCTAAAGGCTAATTCAGTATTTTTGGACTCCCTAAAGTTTAAAAGAATTAAATCCTTATTTAATGCTTCATGACATATAAACTCTCTAATCTGCATAACATTTCATATTAGTAGGGGCGCCTGGGTGGCGCAGTCGGTTAAGCGTCCGACTTCAGCCAGGTCACGATCTCGCGGTCCGTGAGTTCGAGCCCCGCGTCGGGCTCTGGGCTGATGGCTCGGAGCCTGGAGCCTGTTTCCGATTCTGTGTCTCCCTCTCTCTCTGCCCCTCCCCCGTTCATGCTCTGTCTCTCTCTGTCCCAAAAATAAATTAAAAAAAAAAAAAAAAAAAAAAAAAAAACATTTCATATTAGTCAACTCTCTCCACACTCACTGCCTTTTTTCACATAAGCATTGCAACCTCCTAAATTTTTACTGTAAACATTAAAATTGACTAACCTAGATTACCATCAAAACTTACCATCAAAACTCACAACAAAAGCCTCTGAAATAGATCTGAGATTTACATATAAAAATAAGATTTAAAAAGAGACAAAAATATGAGTTTTCGTTGTTGGTGTTTTTTTCCCCCTAATCTTGGAAGAGGAAATGCTTTTCTGGGTCTGGTACAAAAACCAGAAGCCATAGAGAAAAGATGGACAGATCCAGCTTTTAAAAGAAAACTTCTACACACTAAAAAGAACACCAGAAATAAATCAAAAGATATAGAGAAAGATGCTCACAAGATAAATGACAAAGACCGGAATTCTTTAGCACATTATATAAATTGTCTAGGAATCACAAGGAAGACAAACAATTCAATGAAAATATGGAAAACTCTAAGAAAAGACATCTCGCAAAAGTGAAATTAAAACAGACAAAAAATATGTTCATTCTCATTTATAATAAATGTAAATAGTAAATAAATAAAATAAAATAAATACATAAATAAATAAAAACAAGAGGATGCTATGCTTCATGTCACAGAGAAGCAAAAATGTCTAGAACTGAGTGTTGATGAAATTGGGAAAACAGACATTCTCACCCCATCAGTGCGAGTATAAGCAGATATAACCTTTTGTTAATAGCTTTGTTGAGACGGACATGACGCCTGTACCAGAAAGTCACCTATTTAAAGTATACAATTCAGGGCCACCTGGGTGGCTCAGTTGGTTGAGCATTTGACTTTTGGTTTCGGCTCAGGTCATGATCTTATGGTTCCTGGGATCAAGCCCCACGTCAGGCTCCATGCTGACAGCACAGAGCCCCTCTCTGCCTCTCTCTCTGCCCCACCCCCTCAAAATGAATCAATAAACTTTAAAAACATAAAAAATAAATAAAGTATACAATTCAGTGGTTTTTACCATATCAGAGAACGAGGCAACCATCACCACAATCTAATTTCAGCACATTTTCATCACTCCACAAAAGAACTCCCAGACCCTTAGCCATCATTCCCCATTCTTCCTGCACCTGCAGCCCTATGTAGACAGAACCTTACTTCAAGGGCAATCTGTTGATGGCAAGAAAAAGTTTAAACGTGCAACCCTGTGAACGAGCAATTCCATTTCACAGAATATATATATAAAGAATAAGCATACGATACACAGAGATTTACACAGGGATGTCCCTGAAACACTGTTCGGGCAACATACTCTACATAAACTATATCCCTCAGTAGGAAGCCATATTAATAAAATACTGGTATCGCAGTAAAATACGATGTAACTATTTAAAAGAATGGAGACAATTTCTGACATAGAAATATTATCAGAATATATATTTCAGTTAGAAAAGCAAACTGAAACAGTATATAATGATCTATGATCTCATTTGTATAAACAAATGAGACATTCCTAGAAAATTTTTAAAAGAATACACATTAAATTTTTAGCGATGATTACCTCTGAAGAATGAAGATTAGGTGTTAAGAAAATGAAGATTAAATATGTAATTTAATATTTCATATTTCACTTTATTTTTTTAAGTTTGTGTATTTATTTAGTGAGAGAGAAAGAGCACGAGCAGGGGAGGAGCAGGGGTAGAGGGGGAGGGAGACAGAGAAGTGTAAGCAGGCTCCGTCCGCATTGACGCAGGGCTCAATCTTATGAACCGTGACATCATGACCTGAGCCGAATTCAAGAGCCAGACGCTCAACCAACTGAGCCACCCAGACGCCCCATTCATATTTCATTTTAAAATAAACAATGTTCTCGAAACATTGCTCTTTATGATTTTTAAAACAGCACTCGGCAATAACAAAAGCATTTTTAGATGAGAACATCCACAAGACACATCAGGGTTTTCTTACACAGACGTGCGAGGCTCTAGCAATTTCAAAACAGAAAAGCATTGGGGCGCCTGGATGGCGCAGTCGGTTGAGCGTCCGACTTCAGCCAGGTCACGATCTCGCGGTCCGTGAGTTCGAGCCCCGCGTCAGGCTCTGGGCTGACGGCTCGGAGCCTGGAGCCTGTTTCCGATTCTGTGTCTCCCTCTCTCTCTGCCCCTCCCCCATTCATGCTCTGTCTCTCTCTGTCCCAAAAATAAATAAAAACAAAAAAAAAACACAAAAAAACACAAAAAAACAGAAAAGCATTGATCATCATGCCCATAAGTAAATGTTTAATACAAGTGACTAAAGCAAGCACACATAAAGTTATCCTAAAGGATAACCATGCATATCACAACATAACTATATATTTAAATTCAGGGAAAAATATCCAAGTTTGAAAAATATCTCTGGGAAACAGATAAAAATAATAAAACATTATGACTGGTATTTTCTATTTCAAATAGGAAAGTATTAAAAATTTTTGTCCTGCAAACACAAAAAAATATAATTCATATTTTTATATTTACGAAGGCAATATAAATTGCTACTTCCTCAGCCTTCAAATGGCTCCTGTTTTTCTTTGCTTTTTATTTTCATTCTCATTTTTGCATGTAATAAATTCTTTACTCGTATCTTACAGTAACATACAATTTTCAATAGGCTTCCAAGTGTTAATTTTTATTCTAGAAGTTAAATTGTTAATGATACTAAACTTACAGAAATCCATCATTTCAATTTTACCATGTAAGATATAATTCATTACCCCAAAGAAATATTTAGAGGTGCATATAGAGATTATTAAAGACATTTTTCCCCAGGATTATTTATATTAGGGAAAAGTATTAAAAATCTCAATGCTGAACAGTAGGGATAAGTTACATTAACTCGGAATACTTCCATAATTTGAAATATAATACAGCCATTAAAAACAGATGCTTAGGAACAATATTTAATAGAAGGAAAATTACTCAAAATATACAAAGCGATACTTGGTATCACCTCAATTTCCTAAGGAAAAATGTGTGTTTAAAGGATACATAAAGAAAGAAACTGAAAGGTAATATAATACTTTGCATACATACTTTGCATAAATACAGAGTTTTTATCTCTGGGTGTTGATTTTATAGGTGGTTTTATTTCCTTCTTCACATGTGTCTGTATCTTCCAAAATATCCTCAATAAAAATCCACAGATCACTTTATAATTATAAATACTGCTTTAAAAGAAAGATGAAACCAAGATAATTCTCACCCTGGGGCGATTCAGCATATACTTTTTAAATATTGCAGTATGGAGAAGAAAGATGATAAGAAAACTTCATCCAAAAGTCTAAGACAACTATGTAATTGTACAAAGGATTATTTTAGCCAAAATATAAGCACTGGGTCTGTTTTAAGATATGAAGTAAGTTGATGTTTACATGCAAACTTCTCAACGGTGCCAAAACTATTTTCACAGTATGCCAGAAACAAAAACAAAAACACAAAGGTGTGGAAAAAAATAAAGGCACACACATTTAAAACTGAACCTCTGGTGCCACGCATGACAGCTTTAATGCTTTCTGAATAAAGATATTACTTCATCGAAGACCCCCAAAAGATTCAAAAGCCAGCACTTCCTTTCAATTATTTTAATTATTCTGTGGTAACCAGCCTCAGTGCTAAGAATTAGTACAGAATAAAAAAGTAAAAAGAAAAGTGGTTGGGGACGACTTGGAATGACTCGCAAAAACAGTAACAATTTGGAAAAGAAAGAAATTCAAAATACGAGCACAAGGGGTGCCTGGGTCGCTCAGCTGGTTAAGTGTCTGACTTGATTTCAGCTCAGGTCATTATTTCAGGGTTCCTGAGTTTGAGCGCCACCGTCAGTGCTGAGCCTGCTTGGGATTCATTCATTCTCTCTCTCTCTCTCTCTCTCTCTCTCTCTCTCTCTCTCTCTTCTGTCTCTCCCCACTCCATCCCTCCCCAGGGATGCGCTCTCTCAAAATAAATAAATAAACAAAAAGAAAAAAGAGCTCAAAAGAAGGTGCATCCGCATGCGACAAGTATTTCCCTCAAAGGCTTTTTAGAACTTTTTATTTCAACAGGTTTTTTCAGCAACAGGATTGCACCAAAAAACAAGACCCTACATGCCTTTAACTGGAGCCATCATATGATAAATATTACTGAAAGCAGCAGCAATAATTCCACCAGACTGAAATTTAAAAGAAAAAATAGCCTGTCCTCCTCCATTATCAACAAAAATTAAATTATATGCTCATGCCACTGTTTGGAATATCTAAGAAAGAGATCAACTTCCTTTGTGATATTTTATAAACAGGGTGGTGAGAAAACCCTTTCATGTTGAAAATCGCCAAACTGAAATTGAATTTTAGAAATTCTTAGAAGCATCCTCATTAAAATGAAAGAAAAAATGAAAGATAAAATTATTTAATTAAATTTATTAGAAACATTAAATCTAAGTCCAATAACATTTTTCACATTTGCACATTTAAATTACCATTTCCAATGCATATTCGTTATTCTCATTAATTTTGGTAATGATCCTGTCACATCAATAATTAGCCTCTCGTTAAGCAAAAACTAAACTAATATTCTTGACTTCCCTGGGTCACATGACTAGAGAGTGGTAAAGGCAAGTGAAGGACACAGTTCATCAGACTCCTAATCTAACAGTCTTCTATCACACCACACAGGTGACCGAAGCGTTTCACTGGTGCCATAAGCAAAAATAAAAATAATAATGATGATTTTCAAATTTCCTAGAACAGAAATTTTAACAAGAAAATAGCAAAGCAGGGACGCCTGGGTGGCTCAGTCGGTTCGTAAGTTCCCACCCCACATCAAGCTCTGTGCTGATAGCATGGAGCCTGCTTGGGATTATCTCTCTCTCCCTCTCTCTCTGTCCCTCTCCTGATCGAACTCTCTCTCTCTCTCTCTCTCTCTCTCTCTCCCTCCCCCTCTTTCAAAATAAATAAACTTAAAAAAAAAAATAAAGAACAAAGCAAATTCACCTTCATTTAATGACTACTATATGTGAAGCATGTAAGTACTTCCAGACTACAAAATCTTCATGCTCAGCCTGTAAAGCAGGTGTCTCCCAAGTTAGATAAGGAAACAGAGACTAAGAGAGGGCAAGTATCTGCCCACTTTCATGCAGCTAGTGAGTAGGGTTTAAATCCAGGTATTCTGGACTCTATAGTCTATGTTTTTAACCAATGATACTGCCTCTTGGATAATTCCACTTTCAAATGATCAAAGAAAGTATGTTATGTTATATGTCAGCCACAGCATGGCTTAATTTAGCAGATCAATTTAAATAGCAGAAACCGTAAGAAGAGCGAAACTAGAAAGATACGTTACAAGCAAATTGAGATAAAGGCAGGATGGAGAGATTCGCTGAGGTCAAAGACACTGCTTCGAAAAACTGCCATCTCCCCAAGCCCAGAGAAGTAGGGATGGACAGTCAGGAGACAGCCCTCACCACCCTCTCACCAAGTGGGAGATGCGCATGAAAAAAAACAGAAGAACAACCCTTACCCCTACCCTGCATCATTATTTTACATCTGTAGCAAACACAATCTCTTCTTGCCTAGCATTATGATTCAAAGACCTGAAAACTCACATTATACAAAATACAAAAACCGTGTTCATTATTCAGTAGAGCAGAAATGTCTCAATCCTACCTCTTTCTCGTGCATTCGGAAGAGTAGAGGATCATCATGGAGGCTGCTGGATTTTCTCAGGCTAAATTTGGGGGTCATCTGTTGAATGAGTAAGAGTTATTCAATACTTTCTCAGGCCTGGCTTATCCTTAACCCAAAAGGAAACTCTAAATTGCCTGAAGTTCATGCCAAGATAATACCAACGTTGGAGAAAAAAGCGATTTATTCACTCCCAAGTGATAGGATTAATAAGACTCTCATGCTTCATAATGTGGACCAGTGTTCTTTTCTGTAAATGACTTAATGGTTACTTTATTTAGAAATATCTGTACAGGGGCTCCTGGGTGGCTCGCTCGGTTGAGTGTCTGACTTTGGCTCAGGTAACGATCTCACGGCTCGTGGGTTTGAGCCCCGCATCCGGCTCTGTGCTGACAGCTCAGAGCCTGGAACCTACTTCTGACTCTGTGTCTCCCTCTCTCTCCGCCCCTCCCCTGCTCACACTCTGTTTCTTTCTCTCAAAAATAAATAAAATAAATAAACAAACATTAAAATCAATAAACATTAAAAACAAGTCTTCCATAGGAAAAGTCCAGTGGAATTCTCACCTACCAGAGCAACTGGGATAGGCTTCTGTCTCAGGTACCGAGGATTTTCTATCTGAAAATTTAAGACAGAAATTAATAATTCTATTATTAACAGTATTTTTTGGTTTTATCATTTGGTAAAACACAGAATTGAACTGTGATGCGGAACATTTTCTGTACGTCTTAATACTGAGTTTGTGTTTTAGGATGGGTAACCCATAATATATTTTCAGTAGCCCACTAACAAATAACATATAAAACATAAACTCGTTTGCAGACAGAAATGCACCTTCGTGACCCTCGCACAGCCTCACTGCCCAGTCTCATCCCCACTACTCCTCACGTCGTGTTTTATCCGCCCAGGATCCTGGCTGACTTACATTACTGAAATATGGCAGTTCTCTTGGGCCTCTCTACCTCTAGGCACTACTCCGTCACCTTATGAATATCCTCCCGTTCATCTTTCAAGTCAATCTAATCACTACACACCCGGGCAAGTCCAGTACCTGAATCCTTACATTTACCTCCAGGATAGCAACCAGAACAGAGAACTCCTTTGGGACCCCTCCCATATCCACCTTCCAGGTTCATCTATCCCCCAATATACCCTCTATTCCAAGGACACCAAACATTTGTTTTACCTTTCAAAGCACTACCTTCTCTCCCAAATCTGAGTCTTCGCAAACTATGAAATCATTCTCTTGCAGTTAACTTACTTGAGATGCTTCCCCAGGAAATTTATTTAAGTTGCCACTACTCCAACAGTACCCTTTTATAATCAAACATCTATCTTCTGTTAAAAGAGTGTGAAGTCTGAACACAGGCTGTAACAGTCACAACCCATCTATCCCAGCATCTACCACAGGGCCTGACAGGTAGTGGGTGCCCAACAAATACGCATTAAGAAGAAAGAAAGGAAGGCAGGAAGGAGGGAAGGAGGGAAGGAAGGGACAAACAGTACCTGATCCCGCCCTCTTACCAAGCTCCTAAAGTATCCCATGTGTCTCTCATAGCTCTTATATTACATTCTAAGTGTTTATTACCAGCATGTCTCCACATCTGTCTTTCTGCATGGTGAGTGCTAGGATAATGGCTTCTCAATTTCGTATTCTTGGTACCTAGCACAATACCTAACGTGTAGCAGGCTTTCAAGGAAATATTTATTGGGTGAATATATACTATATGATAAAACAGAAACACTGATTGTTATCCCAACAATTCCATTCACAAATGAAACGATAATTAAAAACTCTGTCAAATATATATTATCAGAATCTTCTCCTCCAAAACCTCACTGTGTTTTCCAAAGGCTCCTCAAATGAGTTATTATAGTTAATAATCATGGAAGATAATCTATACCCAGGTGGATACTAAAGGAAAGGGTGAATAAAGGATCAATTAATTAAAGAATACAGAGGCAAGGAAATTAAAAATAAAAGTTACATTTAAAAAACATAAAAACATCTACACCAACAGGATCTGAAGAATAACTATATTTTAGCACCTAGATAAGGAGTAATCTACAAAATAATTTTTCACCCGGAAGGCTGATACCTATGAAGTAATGGCAACTGTCTGAATTTAAATTTCTCTCCACATCCTCCAAAAGTCCATACAGATCAACGAAGAGAGCACATAAAAACACCCACCACTCATGCCTACACCCTAACAAGGAGAGATCACGAAAACCCTCGATTCACATGTAATTGACCAAAGAAAGATCACAGATCAGCAGAATCAGATCCTAAACCAAGCCAGAGTGACAGCATGGAACAAAAAGGAAGGGCCTCAGGATCCTAGTGGTGTCGGAATTTAGACGTCAGCAAATACCGACCTGCAGAAGGAGAGTGGCCTACCTTCCGTGGGTTGTACAGAACACCTGACAGATGGGAGCGCTAGAGACCGGAGCATCAAAAGAAGGGTATAAAACAGCAATAGCACTACTACGAATTCATCCAAAGGATACAGGAGTGCTGATTCATAGGGGCACGTGTACCCCAATATTTATAGCAGCGCTTTCAACAATAGCCAAATTATGGAAAGAGCCTCAATGTCCATCAACTGATGAATGGATAAAGAAGTTGTGGTTTATATATACAACGGAATACTACTTGGCGATGAAAAAGAATGAAATCTTGCCATTTGCAACAATGTGGATGGAACTGAAGGGTATTAAGCTAAGTGAAATAAGTCAGTCAGAGAAAGACAAATAGCTTATGTTCTCATTCATACGTGGAACTTGAGAAACTTAACAGCAGACCATGGGTAAGGGAAGGGGGAAAAAATAGTTACAAACAGAGAGGGAGGGAGGCAAGCCATAAGAGACACTTAAATACAGAGAACTGAGGGTTGATGGCCGGGGAGAAGGAGGGAGGAAATGGGTGATGGGCATTCAGGAGGGCACTTGTTGAGACGAGCACTGGGTGTTATATGCAAGCGATGAATCAAGGGAATCTACCCCCAAAACCAAGAGCACATGGTATGCACTGTATGTTGGCCAATTTGACAATAAATTATAATGAATGAATGAATGAATAGATGAATAAATAAATAAATAAATAAATAAATAAATAAATAGTGTAAAAAGTGAACGTGTCAAGAGCCAGAAAGGAACCACTTGTGCAGTAGAGAGAGGCCCCTTGGAAGGAAGCCTGTCCATGATGAAGGGAAAGAAAGGAGCTAAAGAAAAAGGACCCTCCAGAAACAAGACAAAATCAAAGAAACAGAAGATGACAGGCCAAAATGACAACACAGAAGGCACCTCTGATTAAAGAAACTGATCTTCAGTGGAGTAGAAGGCCTTCCCAAACTAAGAAAGCAAGCTACCCAAACCACCACCCCCCCCCCCCATATAACCCCGGCTACTGCTCATTCAAAACAATCTAACATCAACAATTATAAACAAAAACAAAAACAAAGAATCCAATATCCATAAAAACTTTCCACAAAAAACAGAAAATCAAAATCAAAACCTGTCCATAGTAGGAATTACTTTTTTTTAAAGCCATGAAACAGAAGTCAACAGTAACACGGCCTCCTTTGGCCTCCGCTTGTCTCCAGCACTGGCGATCACTAGGTTCTCTGTGCCACCCGCTTGAGGTGGGTAGGCCATCCTCCCACAGGTCAACATTCGATGGTATCTATGTCCCGCCCCCAAGATAATACGTAGTCAAGTATAACTTCTGAGTAATCTCAGGACGTTCCTAAAGAACACTGCAAATAAAGGCAGAAAACAGAAAGATAGGAAACAGGAGTCGACCAAATAAGAGTTTGGCCAAGTTGCGAGATGCCAAATTGATAGGTAACGGTCAGCTGCACTTCTGCAAATTAGCAAAAATCACCTAGGAAAAGAAAATGATTTTCCAGGGCTAACATTTGTAATCACAAAACAATATGTAATTGCTAAAAGTAAATCTAAGAAAATATACATAAGCCCTTTACAGAGAAAACAATTAAGTTTTTTTGAAAAGCGCTAATAATGAAATAAATAGCAAAACGATGCTTTTAGATAGTCTCAATAGTGTAAAAATGGCAATTCTCCTTGACTTGATCTAGTGACTAAATTTATCCAATCCAAAAATCTCAAGAAGACTTTTGTAAAACTTAATAAGCTCATTATAAAATGTATATAAATAAATAAACAAGAGCCTGAAGAAAAAAATCAAGATGGGGTGACTTACAAAGATATTGTAAAACTGTAGTGATGACAATAAGTCAACGAAACCAACCAGAAAGTACTAGAAATTCAAATAAATATGAGAATGTGATTCACGAAATATCTAGAATTGCAAATTATTGAAAAATTAAAGATGTGTTTAATAAGTGGGAAAAAATGAGGGGCGCCTGGGTGGCTCAGTCGGTTGAGCATCTGAGTTCAGCTCAGGTCATGATCTCACAGTTCATGGATTCGAGCCCCACGTCGGGCTCTGTGCTGACAGCTCAGAACCTGGAGCCTACTTCAGGTTCTGTATCTCCCTCTCCTCTGCCCCTTCCCCACTCATGCTCTGTCTCACTCTGTCTCAAAAATAAATAAAACATTAAAAAAATGAAAAAAAAAGGTGGGAAAAAATGAGATCAGATTCCTTCCTTGCACCATATATAATAAATTCCCAAACGGATTAAATACTTATAATTAAAAGCAGAAGTATAAAAACTTGCAGAAGACAACATAAAAGAATGACTTTGTGACCTCAAAGTAGAAAACTTTCTTAAGCAAGAAACAAGAAAAAAAAAGCATACACAAAAAAGAAATCAATAAAGTTGACTACTTGAAGTAAGAACTTCTCTCCAGAAAAGAGATCATAAATAAAACGAGAAGATAATGAATAAAAGATCACAAATAAAATGAAAAGATAAGTCATAAACTGGGAGATGTTTGCACAAATGATCTGTCTCCAAAATGTGTAAAGAAGGTCTTTATAAGTTAATAAAAGAAAGAACAATACAGTTTTTTTAATGGGAAAAACTTGAGACACATTTTACTGATGAAGAAATCTGAATGACTAATACACACATGAATATATACTCAATCTTTTTAGAAATACGAAAAATGTAAAGTAATACCACAGCGAGAGGGTATTTTCTGCCACCAGATTGGTACACATTAAAAATTTGCCAATAAAAGTGTTCCAGATGGAGGACCACTGGTGGGTGTATGAATTAGCACACTTTACTCTGGGAAACATTTAGTTAGTAGGGACAATAATAAAACCCACTTAAATATTACACCAGAGAAAGAGGCACATTCTTTAGTAAATAACACTGTACTATATATAAACACAGCTTTTTGAAAAACAGAGGCAGCAAATTTCCAGCAGGCAGCAAAGTGCACTCAATAAATATTTATTGTCTGAAGGTATATATATGAATAGTAAGTAACCGTTCTCTATTTTTGGAATGGAGAAAAACCAGCCCAGAAAGTAAGTTCTTCAAGGACACACCCAAATCTGCAAATATATAAAACCCTAATTCATGAAGCAGAATTAAATATAAGGGGGAAAATAAAGGAAGGGGAAAACAGAATTCTCAAAGATGCTCAAGCTCTAATTAAGCTTCAAATTTAAAACCAAAAGCCAACAAAGCCATCTGTGACTTATTTTTACACAGCTCTACATTTACAAGCAGCGTACAAAATATTGGTTTAGCTAATTACAATGTAGCCTCTCAGCGATGCAGAAGTAACTCCTATCTCATTCTCTTCATCTTTAAAAGCCATTAAATACAGAAGTTAAGGACTCATTCTGTTACCATAAATTTCCTTTCTCAAGTTGACCAAAAAAGAAAGAGTATATTGTGATGTTTAAAAGCAACAATGAACACCGTAAACGAGAATAAATCTTCTTTCTGTAATTGTTACTCATTTACAATCCGTGGAGTTTGTCTCATACCCACTTTCAATACGTAATGAGAATTATCCATAGTAAAGCATGTTCTTGAGTCTATTTGGGGGAAATAAGCAATCTATTTTCTGATTTTATAACAGCAGCCAGATGTGCTTTGAAGTTCAATGTTCCCACTTTGTAATCCACCAGTAAATGGACTTGAAGCAATCTGTAAACAGTCTTAACATTTACTTTTTTCATGCTCTTTTAGAAAATTTCTTGTTCTCTCACAATACCTCAAAAAAGAAGACCACAACAAAGAATGTCCAAAATGGAAGATAAAAAGGATTTATGTGAAACATTAAAGTCTAACGAAATATTATACAGAAAACAATGCCAAAAAAAATTAAGTTCCAATAGCAGGAATGAATCACATGACCAAACACTTCTGGCTTAAAGAGCAAAGAGAATCATGGTAATAAAATATGTCATCATTTAAACTAGACACAAATACAGATATCTGAATGCTTTCTAATGAAAACTGGCTTTTGACATTTTGTTCTGGTTAGTTTTTTAGCTGATTTGTTTGGTTACAAAGGGTTCTGTCCGTCTATTTCTTTGGATTATTCAGGATTTTGACCAAACTGATCAAATACCCCTCATAGACTAATGTGGATCAGTTAGAGATGTTCTATGATTCCAGAAAAATAGAAAGACATTTTATATGATATTTTAGCTGCCTTAAAGGAAAGGACATTCTCAAGCAATCTATTACTAACAACACAACTAAATGTTTTTAAGTCGTGGCATCAGTTAGAACTGCCAAAACCCGCTCGGTAGTTTTAAATAAATTCGGTCCTCAATGTCAAATCAATTGTGCTCCAAAATAATTTTCTAAGGCAACATTTTAGAACTTGAAAAACATTTATCCACAGAAACAATACTACAAATGAAGGCTCATTCGCTGGTCTACTCACATTTCAACATTTAGTGAGTACAAACTAGATACAGAGAGAAAGGCACAGTCCATCGGCACAAGGAAAAGCAAGTAAGCCAAAGGAACAGAACAGAAATAGACACGTACCGTCACCTGATTTATGGGACAAATAACACTGCGGTACAGCAGGAAGAGTCTTTTCAATAAATAGGAGTGCCATCTTGATACACACAAGGGACAAAACAAATCTTAACTCCCTATCTTATAACAGATACCGAAATCACCTCCAGATGGTATGTAATCCAAAGAGAAAAAGTCACATAATAGAGCCGCTGGGAGAAAACAAAGAAGAACATCTTCGGAACCTTAGGACAGTCAAAGATCTTAAACAGGACACAAAACAGCACTAACCGCATGGTGAGAAAATGAGAAAGTGAACTGCGTTAAAATTTAAAATTTCTGTTCAGCCAAGACACCAGTAAGAGATTGAAGGAAAGCAACAAAGTAGAAGGAAATATTTACAATACTTAGTCGAAAAGGACTCTTATCCAGAACAGAAACAAGGCCCTCAGGTTATCAGTATGAAAAAGGCAAACGACCCAACGGAAAAACTGGCAAAGCCGTAGGCAGGCACTTCACTCCGAGAGGCTATCTAGACTGTCAATGACATAAAAAAGGTCACCTAACTGGATGAGTCACCGGGAAAATATATATGAGAACACCCCACGGTGCAGTGTCACTAACCACTCTCAAGAACGGCTGAACTTTAAGTTAAACAAACAAACAAAACCAAAACCGGACTGTCAATACCACGATGGAAGAGAAGGTAGATTAATGGGAACGGGCACATCGCTAATGAGGGTGCAAATTGGCACAGTCACTTCAGAGAGACGTCTGGCAGCACCCACTGCACCAAGTGGCTTTTGGCTACACCACGAGTCACCCCAAACCTGCAAAGCTTCGCGCTACAGCCATTTTAGTTAGCTCGCAGTTCTGTGGTCAGCAACGTGCTCGTTGCTGGAACAGCTCGTCTCAAGTGGACTTACTCTTGTGTCTCCCACACCAGCTGCCCCCGAGCCTGATTAGGACGGTTCCCAACAGGCCAGTGAGGAGAACAGCCAGGCTCCCCACATTCCTCACAGGGAGAGTAAAGGCACATCCCACCCGCTAACGGCTCACAGGTGTCCCCAAGCTCTCAACAGGGAGGTTCACCCCTCCCTGATGGGCCCTGGCCTCCAGGTGGGTCTGCGTGCCTCTGGGGTGCTGTCCACCCGCTGGAGCCACCCGTGGGATCCGACGCTCACGCCTGCTGACCTCGCCCAGCTCCCACTGCCTGTCCTGAGAACTATCCCTGCACTAAGCCCACATCCCTCCCAGATCCTGCTCCGGGGCTAGGAAGCAAAGAAGAGTCCTCACTGTTCCTTCGCTCCTGGTGGGAGTGAGGCTGTGCGGTCAGCATGTGGACGCAGGATGGGAGTGAGCGGGTGACTGGTAACCAGGATGGAAGGCCCAGAAAAGTCCTCCTCCCAGCCCCCCACCAGGCCCTCAGAAAAAGAAAAAAGAGGAAAGTTTACATAAAGATAGTCAAGCAGGAAATATATGTATCAAGTATATTGACAGAGTGAGAAAGTTTCCCCAAAACTAAAGGTTACAAAGTTTAAAGAGTAAGAAAAAGATACAGGAGGAAAATTAAGTTGCTAGTTGAGTAAGTGAATCTCTACTTACATTACGTATTCCTAAAAAAAAAAAATACTAACACGCTCCTGGGGAAAGAAAGAATATACTTGAGGAAAAAGCGTATTTTTAACAAAAACTAGAAAATTCAAATTCTAGAACCTCTAATGCATCTGAATGAAGGTGTCTGAAAGTCATGTCGGCAATATAAAAAAATGTACCCTCAGCATAGAAAACTAAAATTAACTACCATTAACTGATCACTCACAGGAAGAAAGAGAAAAAAAATCCATCACGCATTCTAATACAAAACTAAAATCAAAGCAAAATCTAAGCTCTTTAATACACTGGATTCGTAAATTATTCTACTGTGATCAAAAGATAGAGTTCTGCCTGATTAATGTATATACGTTATAAATATATAAAAATGCAAGACTTTCATATTTTACACTGTTAGCGCCTTCTTTGAACAATAAAAGTGTGAAAGAGAACCCAGGCAGACCTAGTTTTAAGGCATCACCTCAAAATATTTTAGATGTTTTATTTTAACTTTACTATACGAATGAAAAACTCAATCCTCTGAACAGTTACATAATCGGGCAAAGTTCTCCGTGGGCTAAGCAACGCACATCAGAAGTGCCAAATGGCTGAGGGCAAAGGCAAGTTTAAAAGGCTAGCCCAGAATTTTACTCTTCACTCTGACACCGCTTTCTGGCAAATATCAAAAAAAGAACTTTCTGGGGGATTTTCTGTGCTCTTCTCGCACACCGGTAACGCTAGGACTTCCCTCCAGTGGCAACTTCTCCTCCACCTTCAAACACAACAATGTTTTCCTTTGGACTTACTATTCCCCTCTTGTTATTAACTTTCTCTCTCTCATCTCTTTCACTAATAGGCTCCCTAAATGGCTACGAGATTCACGTTGCTTTAAATTCTCATCTATTCCCTACCTTCTTCTAATCGTGTCCCTTGCAGTAACCAGCTGTCCTCATTCCGTCCCCTGAAAGCCCGGCTGTCCAGCCTCTGGGTGGGGCCAACACCTCAAACAGCATAACCATAAATAAGATTCCAGCCCTCGAGTCTCCTGAAACTCCAGACCTTGACCTCCCCAATTGGTCTGACCATCTCTTCCAACTCCACCCGTCTAAAGTGAAACTTGTAACCCCTAAAATGGATTCCCCCATCTGACAGTTAACTGACAGGAAGCCAATGTTCCCATTTTCTAGAAGCAAACCTTTAGGTGCCCTTCTGGTCAGCTCGCCAATCAGTCACGCAGTGTCCTTTCCCCCCACGAAATGGCTTTTCTTTCAACCCTCTCCGTCTCCACAGAAATCACACGAGTGTGGAGTTCACCACAAACACCAAAAAGATGATGGTTCCCCTTCTCCGCTTCTACCCACATCCAATATAACCTCCAAAATGCCACCAAGTCGATTTCCCTAAAGCATTCCTTTCATTAAAGACCATTATTAGTAGGAAGGGTTTTAGGTCTTTTAAAATAATAATCTCTACTGTCAGTGAAGAAGTAAGAAATAGACAATCCTATATCCTGCTGGCTGGAGAAGAAACTGGTATATACCTTCTGGAAGGCTATGTACCAAGATGGGATGTAACCTAAGAAAGTACCAAATGTGTACACAAAGATCTGTAGGGAACTGTACTGCAGCATTACTTACATCAGCCACAGCCTGGGAGCAACCAAAATGTCCAGGATGTTTCAACAAGTTATGGAATGCCCACCCAAAAGACAAATTAGTGCTATCATTAATATTCATATATTTATAGAACGGTTATAAACTTCTATCAAACTCAAAACAGCACATCACAGAGGCACCTGGATGGCTTAGTCAGTTAAGCATACGGCTCTTGATTTTGGCTCAGGCCATGATCTCAGAGTCTGGAGATTGAGTCCCGTGTCAGGCTATGTGCTGACAGCACAGAGCCTGCATGGGATTTACTCTCTCTCTCTCTCTCTCTCTCTCTCTCTCTCCCTCAGCCCCTTCCCCTGCACGCATGCTCTTGCTCTCTCTCTAAAAATTAAAATTAAAATTAAAAAATTTAAAAAAAATTAAAAACAGCACATAGTAAAATAGTATTTATAATATAACCCCAATTTTGTTTAAATTTTAATTGTATAAATGCACACGGAAAAAAAAAAAAAGGAGAGGAGGATATCTAAAACAAAATGGTAACCCATCTCTCAGTGTTAAGATTTTCAAATATATTTTAGTCCTCTGATTTCCTATACTTTGCAAATTTTCAAATTAGAAATTATCTTACTAACCACAAACCGTGATAAAGATTGTTCTAAGCCCCTTTTCATTTCCTCAAAGCATTTCAACAGCGTCATGGAAAGTGGAATGTGGAAGGAATAAATAAACCTGCAGGGCTCACTACTGCCTACAATGTAAAGGCGAAACTGCTCAGTTTGGCCTTCAAACTCCGATACAATCCAGCCTGATTGACACTGGCCCCAACCCCCTGCCTAAGTCCCCAAGATCCAGTCATGGGCATTCACTCACAGCACCACACGTGTCTCCAGGCCTGCCTCTTTCCAGTTCCCCACCTCCACACCCACCCAGATGCGTTCATGTCCCTCTCAGTCTTTGCACCTGACAACTGGTGCCCGTGACGGCGGCTCATCAGGAAATCTCCGGATATTTTTAACCCAAATGACCTTGCTTCTCCAAGTCCTCCCTCCCCTTGCCTCCAATTCAATACTCTACTCTCTAACTCATGTTAGTATTTTACCAGATACTATCTTAAACAATTATTGAACTATGTATGTGTATATCTCCTACACCCTCGACAAGACAGCTTGTTGAGGGCAGGGACTATGTTTCTCTGGAATGTTATCTGTCTTTCCTGTTCTCTAGATCCTTCTCCCACAGTACCACCTCACATCTCAATGGCTGACATCCAATAATATTCACCAAATAGAATTAGTTCAGATGTTCTCCAAGTACAACAGGATTCTGCTACATCGATGTACATACATAAACCAAGTACTTTTTTTTTTACCCCAAGATTCCAACTATTAAGGCGAGCTTCGATGTCGCTGTCATCCAAAGAAAGAGCAGATCTTTGGGGATGAACTTCCTGAAAGACAAAAGAGAAGAGAGAAGAAGGGGTAGAGGGAAGAAGGAAGAAATAAAAAGGAAAAGGAAGGAGGGAGAGAAGGGGGGAGGGAGAGAGGAAGAGAGGGAGAGAGGCAGGGAGGAAGGGAGGGGGGAAGAAAACAGAAGAGACAGAAAACAGGACAAAATATACGTCATTCAGAGTAACGAGAGTTTCGTGTGCTTTTCTGGTAGTACCGTATTGCCCTCAGAGGGAAGGTTTATGTCATAGCTGAGGCAAAGTTCTCAATTCTAAGTAATGACTGTTTACTATAGCTGCTTAGGGCTGCGAGGTGCCTTCACAATATATTCATACAGTAACTAGATTTCAAAAAAAAAAAAAAAACACATCAAAAGAATATTTTAAAAATTAATCCAGATTCTTCTCTTTAAGTTCTTTTACAAAAAGTTTTAATTGTGGTATACCACAGTAGCTTTAAAGGGCGGGGGGGGGGGGGAACACTTGAAAAGATGAATTATTTACAATCCTTAAAATTAGTTAACAGGGAATTTTGTGTTGATGTCCAAGAAGCTCTTTGTTCTTAAATTAATTCCCATTCATACACTGAATATAAAGAGAAATAAGCTTTGGATTCACAGCATGAGAACACAATTATGGCGAAATTCTACTTTTTTTAAAAATTAAAATTGCATGATTTTTTTCCCTCTCATATAACTTATTACACATTTATCAAAGCAGATTAAAACTATAATTAACTGAGGACAGCCTAAAATCTGTGCCCAGAAATGGACAATAATCTGGGAGCCCTAGAAACTTAGAAAGGTAAATCTATTTAAAATAATAATGTATACATTACAGTACAGCCAAAAAATGCATTCTGAAGTTAAATTTGTTGGCACAGCATTTCCATATTTTTAGAACACCTCATTACTAATAAATAAACCTATTTACCTATGATCATTTAAATTATCTGAAGTGATGAAAAATATACTAAAATGTTCTCCATATTTTATTGTCTCCAAATTTCTAATGAACAAAATGTTGAATTTATTTTATATACTATATTTAAACTCATTATTGTTTCAATTGTTGGCCCCCCGTTTCTCGCATGTTTTTCTCTGTGAACAAAAATGTCTTCAGAAGGACATAAAACACCTACCTGCCTTGTTTTATTGTGAATAAATGTAACGGTTCATAATAAACCCACAGATATTTAAAATGTGCTGCCCTGAAAGTATTCCCCAAAGTTCCAAACTATCACTGGAGAAAATGCAGTGAGTTAGGTTTAGAGCACAGCCACGCATCACACATGATCTCCTTGTTAAAAGTCATGTAACTCGGGGCGCCTGGGTGGCGCAGTCGGTTAAGCGTCCGACTTCAGCCAGGTCACGATCTCGCGGTCCGTGAGTTCGAGCCCCGCGTCAGGCTCTGGGCTGATGGCTCGGAGCCTGGAGCCTGTTTCCGATTCTGTGTCTCCCTCTCTCTCTGCCCCTCCCCCGTTCATGCTCTGTCTCTCTCTGTCCCAAAAATAAATAAAAAATGTTGAAAAAAAAAAAAATTAAAAAAAAAAAAAAAAGTCATGTAACTCAAGACAAGCCAGAGTTACAAGAAAGGCCATAGTAAGCAGGCAAGAAAGGCCTATGGCAAGAAAGGCCATAGTAAGCGGGCAAAATTCTTCTCTTTAGGAAGCTAACTGGAATGCTCATTGCACTTTATTCAAACCAAAACCCTGTTAAGCAGTTAGATGTAAGAGGCGTTCACATTTCAGAATATAAACAGTTCACCTTCAGCAGAAAGGCAGTATCCCCCACTAAACTACAAATTAATCCCAGTTTCTTAACTCTGACCACTGGGTGGTCTCTCTCTCTCTCACTCTCTCTCTCTCTCTCTCTCTCTCACGCACACACTGAGTAAAAGGGAAAAGCAAAAAAAAAAAAAAAACAAACTAAAAAAATGAAGTCTTCCAAAGTTATTCTCCAATGCACAAAAGCAACAATACACTGATTCACATGATGTCTCAGAATCATCGAGAAACCACAAGGAGCACTGTGGACTTTACCAAACACACCATTTTCTTTGATATCAGGGTGTTCACCAAAACCTTCAGACTTCATTCACTGTTTTAAAGTAATTGTTGGAACTTTGACAAACATGAAACTAAAAATTTGTAGAGTTATTTTAAAGTAACAAACAAACAAACAAAAGTAGAATCTGATCTTACACAACTCTTTGGGGTAATATTTTGTCCATCTTCTCTGGAGGTTGGACTCACAGAATGTGATCTTGTTTGGAGCTTCGCAGTATATTGGTTCCTACTAATAGACCAAAATAATAACAATCAGAATGGGGGGAATACAGAGGACAAAGGGGACATTTAAATCTGGGATTACCAATTTTTTTCTTTTGGAAATAAGATGATTGTTTATATTTAACAATGATACTTCCATGGCAGAGAAAAAAGAGATGCAAATAACGGCCATTTATTATTTCTCACATTTTATTTTTATTTAGATTTACGTATAAATAAAACATCACCTAAATGCCACGTGCCTGCTCACAAACAAATGCTATTTTTAAGTGGGACTACAATAAACTAAATGTATTTAAATCTTTTCTCCTTCCTCCCCCTCTTCCAAGTATAGAATAAGAAAAAAAAAAAAAATGAAGCATATACTCTCAAGAGGATAATCATTTTAAAAGGTTTGTAAGTTTTATTGGATTCATGCTGCACATCGAGATGAAGGCTTAAAATATATAAAATGAAAAAATTCTCATGTAGCTGAAAATTTGGATTAATTTGAAACTATGTCAGAACCTACAGATAAATCAGTCTTAAATTTAAAATACACCATGTTAATTCAGGTAAAATGTTATAAGTACAGTACAAATAGGAAAATAGTTTAAGCTTCCAAACGAATTTCAACAAAAAGACTTTCCTCCAATGTAAAATATAGTATAAAATATTATACTCAATATTCTACTTTAGCCTGGAGTCTCTCATATATTTTTATTCAAGCTACTTCAATGAAAGTTTCATTATTAGGAATATCTATCCTCTGAACGGCTCCTTCAAGATACATGAAATGGAAACTAACCATTAAAGAATGAATTAAAGTCACTAACTTTTAACCACAAGCCCTATCAGGATTCCCTTCACAAATATTGGTCCATTTTAGCTATATTCCCAAAGACAGAATTATAATTAAAAAAGACAAGATGACAATGAATGTGTTTTTTGGTAGTAACAACGAAAGAATAACGTTCCGTAGACAAGTCACTAAGTAATGTCAAATGTCTGAAAAAGCGGTTTTAAAGAGAGCTATTAATTTTTTATACCCCTACTCAATATCCAAACACTTAAAAACTAATGAGAAAAACAGATAAAGCAATAGGCTGAGAATAATTTCATTAGCCCATGTGCTTTAGCTGACATAAACATTTAAAACTCAGGATGTGGGAAGAGGCAACCTGATACATCATACTAAGCAGTGGCCTGTTCTTCTTTAAGAATAGATTAAACAATCATAAAAAGAGCTATACTTAAAAATTGAAAACTGCTTAAATATTAAAAGAAATTCTCATAGAAAATATTAATAAAAAAAGAGGATGGAACCATTTATCTATTTATTACACGGGGTGCATACATAAAACAACATATCCTTTCAGTTCACTTGTAGCTGCCCTCTGTACCAATTTACCCTTTTTCCCTTCACAATAAATTTTCAAAATAAGTTACTAGACCCCTGTCCTAACCTGACATACACTTGTCAATCAACTACAATCTGACTTCCACTCAACCTAAAAGTGCTGGACACTATCAACGATCTCCTAGTTGCTCAAGCAAATGAACTATCTGTCCTTACCCTAGTTGATCTCACTAAACATTAGGAACAGTGTTTTCAGGATGTCACATCTACTGGCTCCCTAGAACCATTCTTCCCTGATTTTCATTTGATCCTTCAGAAATCTCCTTTATAATAACCTTCAGTAGCCTTTCCTTCCCTGCCTACCCCATGCGTCTCAGAGTTCTGTGTCAAACCTTATTTATTTTCCCTTTTACATGCATTCCTTCTGGACAATCCAAACTGCTAATAACACTGCTATTAGCTTTTCAAATAACAAGGAGCTTGGATTACCAAGTCTGTATCTCCAGCCCAAATTGCTCTTTCTCAGCCTCAAACCCTATTACAAGTACAAATTGTACTTGAATTGTACTTGAATTGTAAGCCCTACTTACAATTCAACGTGTCCAAAACTAAATTCGTTATATTGTCCCTAAAACATGCTCCAGTGCAGGCCAAGGAAAGCAGAGGCGTTGCTGAAGCCAGCTTCTGGTCAAGGCAGCTGAGACGACTAAAGAAGGAGGCCATATCATTGCTAAGATCTGGCAGGCACAAGAGACACAGGGCCTCAGGCACAGAAGTTTCGTTTCTTGCCACTGAGACTGTCTCCTACTGGAAACACCACTAACTGAAACTCAAAGTAGATAGAAAGCTCGAATTCACAGTGACGGGGCTGGAGGTCAGGGTGACAGTGGAACAGAGGGTAGGGGACAAAGCTCAGCCCTGTAAGCCTCTTTAGGAAGAATAGCAGTAGATGTCTACCATGCAGACTAGCTCGTAGACAGCCTACAGTTGGGACCTGGGACATGATTACAGGAGCTCATGCTTATGCTTCTTGCGCCACTTAGAAGAGAACTGTGGCTTGATCAATTTCAGGGTGCTGAAACCAACACAGAAAGAAAAGCTTCAGCACTTTAGTAAGACCCAGGCATGCCCATGCCTCTTTACTCCGTGGAAGGAGTAAAACTGTAGGAAAAATACATTCTTCCCTTTCACTTTTTCCTAAAGCTGTAGTATTTCGACAAGAACCCAGAACCACTCTCTCAGCATAATGCGTGATTCCAAATACTAGAGAAACAAAGACTTGTCTCCTTAAAGATAAAGAGATAAGACACAAGATACGTAAGGTTTACACCTAAAGGAAGGCCAATCAAATGTCTTCCTGCAAAACTTATTATGTATATGTAAAGGGAAACTTCTAAATGTAATTTTTTTTAAGTAGGCTTCATACCCTGCATGGAGCCCCATTCTGCACTTGAACTCACAACTCTGAGATCAAGACCTGGGCTGAGATCAAGAGTCGGATGCTCAACTGACTGAGCCACCCAGGTGCCCCTAAATGTAATTTTAATTTGTGTTTCCAATGTCATTCAAGTGGATATTTCAGATGTAAAAAGGAAATGAACAATCTGTGGTCATAAAAATGTGCTTACAAATAAAAAACATGATTACCAAATTTTAAAATCATAATGGAAGAGACTAACACATTAAATATAGTATAAAATCAAATCAGCGAATTATAAAATTAGTTCAAGAAATATTCAGATAACACGAAGGAAAACATAAAGGGATGATTACAATAAGTGAAAATGCAAGAGATAAGGTAAATAGACTCATAATCTCTGACATCGAAATAATAGGAATTCCAGAAGGAGTAAATAAAACGGAAACTCAGGAAATAGTTATTAAAAGAAATAGTAGGGACAGTGCCAGTCAAGACTACATCAAATAGCCTAAAAGAAGAACTTCCAATATCACTTTTAGATAGAACAAAAATGTGATGCCATGAAAAGGATGAAAACTGAAGGTCTGCCAGGCTCTGGTTCCAGAAACAACTAGACTCTGGAGAAGGAGAAAGCAATCAAAGTTCCCCTAAGTAGAAGAAGAAAGTCAAACCTGCCAGGGGCGCCTGGGTGGCTCAGTCGGTTGAGCGTCTGACTTCAGCTCAGGTCATGATCTCGCGGTCTGTGAGTTCGAGCCCCGCGTCCAGCTCTGTGCTGACAGCTCAGAGCCTGGAGCCTGCTTCAGATTCTGTGTCTCCCTCTCTCTCTGCCCCTCCCCTGCTCATGCTCTGTCTCTTTCTCTCTCTCTCTAAACATTAAAAAAAAAAAAAAAGATAATTCAGAGGGAAAAGCCAAGAGCCCCAGGAAAAGAGCGAAGAGCCACAAAGAACACTCCCGGGGAAGGAGCATTAAACCCTAATCAAGATACAGGCAATAAATGCCTGGCTAGATTTCAGAACTGCCATAGAATTGCCATCACTCCTCTCATTCCGGGTCTCTGAATGGGAATTCTCCAGGCCCTCTATCACCACCGTGGGTTGGCTGTATGGCTGGCAGGGAAACAGAACTTCACTCTTTTCGTCCACAGGTGTTTAGATTGGAAGAAGCCGCACCAAGGAAGCCTCAGCTACACCTGCATGTGATTTTTATTACGTGCGTTGAGGTACAATTTATGGACAATAAAACTGGATCCACTTAAAACGTAGAGTTTGAGGACTTTTGACAAATACCTGTATAACCACCACAACAAAGGCACAGATTCCCATCACACCCAAAAGTTCTCTCGAGCTCCTTTGTTAATCGATCTATTCCCTCCTGCAAACCCAGACAACCTCCATTTAGTAGAATCTCATGTATACGGACTCAAACAGTATGTACATTTTTATGTCTGGCTTCTCTCACTGAGGAAAATGTTTTTCAGATTCAGCCATATTGTTACATGTATTCAAAGTTCATTTTCGTTTATTGATTAGTGGTATTCCATTATATGAACGAACCATAATTTGTGTATCTATTCATGTGCTGATGGACATCTAGATGGTCTCCACATTTCAGATACTATGAATAAAGCTGCTATGAACACTCTAGTTCAAGTGTTTATGTGGAATAAGTTTTCATTTCTCTTGACTGAACATCTAGGAATAGAACTGTGGGGTCATATGGTATGGTATCTTAAACTTCCTAAGAAACTTTCTAAGATCCGGATCCCTGATCCAGAATGCCGCTGACCATCTTTTCAAGTATATACATTAGCCACTCATATACCTTCTTTTGTCTGTAAAATCTTTTGCACAGTGGTTGGGTTGTCCACTTTTCCTCGAATTCTAAGAGTTCTTCACATATTCTAGACACAAGTTCTGTGTCAGATTATTTGTATTTAGAATATTTTCTCTCATTTTGTGCCTTGCCAGGTGAGTTTCCAAATGGTGTTTTTCAAAGAAAGAAAGTTTCAATTTTGATAGTCCAGTTTATAACTTATTTCTTCATTGTTTGCGTCTTTTTATATCCTATTTTAGAAATCTTTGCCTACTCCTAGGTCACAATGATTTTTGGTTTTTTCTAAAAGTTCTCTAGTGTTTAGCACTTTCATTTAAGTCTAAAACCCATTTGATTTTTCTCCCATGTGGATATGCAGTTGTTCCCCCCATAATTTGATTTAATTCCTTTCTTCGTTTAATTCCATTGTCATCTTTGTGGAAAATCAATGGATTTTCAATCGGTATGTGCAGATGTATTTCTAGAACTGGTTCAAATTCTAGAATATGTTCTAAACTCTGGCTTTATCCATCCCTTCCCAACACTGCTATCTTTATTACTGTAGCTTTAATTCTAAAAATTAGGAACGTTAAGTCCTCTTTTTTTTCTTTCTTTATAATTGCTTTGGTTTCTCATGATTAACTTAAATCAAGCAGAGGAAGTTCCCCTCCATTCCTAATTCGCTGAGGGTTTTTATCATGGTTGGTTTTCGCATTTTTGTTAAATGCTTTTTCTGCATCTACTGAGATGATGACATGATTTTTCCTTCTTAAAATACATAGATTTCCAAGTGCCAAAACCCCTCATGTTCCTGGGATTAAACCTCATACATTCATGATATAATATCCTTTTTATCCTTTTTCTGGATACAACTTGCTAATTCAGAGTGTTTAAATCTATGTTCATGAGGGAATACTGGTATGCAGTTTTAGGTTCTTATGATGTCTTTGTCTTCTTTTGGAAACAAAGTGATACTGACTTAACAAAATCAGTTGGGAAGCATTCCCTCTTTCTATTTCCTGAAAAAATTTCATGCAGGATGATATTTCTTCCATAAAAGCCTGATAAAATTCACCAACGAAGCCATCTGGGCCTGGAGATTTCTTTGTGGGAAGGTAGTTAATTATGAATTAAGTTTCCTTGGTAGATAATAGGGCGACTCAAATTTCCCATTTCTTCTTGAGTCAGTATTAGTTTTGTGTCTTTCAGGGAATGTGTCTACTTCATTCAAGTTTTCAGTGGTAGAAGGTGGTTTATATTATTCTCATTATATTCTTAATGTGTACAGGATCCATATGGAGTCTCCTTTTCATTCCTGATACTGTTATTTTGTGTTTTCTCTTAATCTTTTTTATTTTTAATTGTGGCAAAATACATGTAACATAAAATTTACTGTCCCAACCAAATTTTTTTTTTTTTTTTTTTTTTGAGAGAGAGGCAGAGCAGGGGAGGGGCAGAGAGAGAGAAAGAAAGAATCCCAAGCAGGCTCTGCACTCAGTGCAGAACCCAAGTGGGGCTCGATGCCACGTCCCTGAGATCATATCCCGAGCCGAAATCAAGAGCTGGACAAGAGCCCAGCCAACTGGGCCACCCAGCCACCCCAGGGGTCTTAATAATTTTTAAGCATACAGTTCAGTAGCATTAAGTCCACTCACATTGTTGTGCACCCATCACTACCATCCATCTCTATAACGTTTTCATCTTCCCAAACTGAAACTCTATACTCACTAAACAATACCCCATTCCCCTCTCCCTGTAGCCATTAGCAAACACCATTTTACTTTCTGCCTCTACGAATCAGACAACTTTAGGTACCTCGCAAAAGTGCGAACATACAGTATTTGTCTTTTTTGTCACTAGCTTATTTCCCTTAGCATATCTTCAAGTTTCATCCGTGTTGTAACATGTCAGAATTTCCTTCCTTTTTAAGGCTCATTCATATTCCACTGTATGTATATACCACAGTTTGTTTCCATCCATCCACTGATGAACACTTGGAATTCTTCCACCTTTTGGCTAGTGCAAATAAGGATACCATGAACATGTCAAGTCCTGTTTTCAATTCTTTTGTATAAATACCCAGAAGAGGAATTGGTAGATCAGATGGTAACTATTTCTAGTTTATTTGAGGAGCTGCCATACTATTTTCCACAGTAGTTACCCCATTTTGCATTCCCACCAAGAGTGCTCAAGGGTCCCAATTTCTCCACATCCTTGCTAACATTTAATTTGTTTGTTTATAGTAGCCATACTAATAGGTGTGAGGTGGTATCTCATTATGGTTTGTTGGAGAGAGAGACAGAGAGAGAGAGAGAGAGAGAGAGAGAGAGAGAGAGAGAGAGAGAGAGAATCACAAGCAGACTCCACACTCAGAGCAGAGTCCGACACAGGGATTGATCCCATGACCATGAGGTTATGACCTAGTCAAAGAAATCAAGAGTCAGACACTCAACCAACTGAGCCACCCAGGTGCCCCTCTCATTATGGTTTTGATTTGCATTTCCAAAATGATTATTATGATTATTGACGTTGAGCATCTTTTCATGTGTTTACTGGCCATTTGTACATCTTCTTTGGAGAAACGTCTATTCAAGTTTTTTTGCCCATTTTTTGACCAAGTTGTTATTTCATTGTTGTCATTGAGTTGTAGAAGTTTCTTACATATTCTGAATATTAACTGTTTTTCAGATGTATGATCTGCAAATACTTTCTCCCACTGCATAGGTTGTCTCGTCATTCTTTTGACTGCATCCTTTGATAGACACAAATTTTCCATTTTGATATAACTCAATTCATCATCTTTTTTCTTTTGTTGTCTGTGCTTTTGGTGTCATATCCAGTAAATCATGGTCAAATCCACTGTCATGAAGCTTTTCCCCTATATTTTCAACTAAGAGCTTTATAGTTGTAGCTCTTATGTTTTAGGTCTTTGATCCATTTTGAGTTAATTTTTATATATAGTGTAAGGTAAAAGTCCAACTTCATTCTTTTGCATGTGTTTTGCATCCAGTTTCCCCAGCACAATTTGTTGAAAAAAAAATTGTCCTTTTCCTATTGAGTGGTCTTGGCACCTTGTCAAAAAATAATTTGATCATATATGTAAGAGTTTGTTTCTGGGGTCTCTGTTCTACTCAATTATTCTATATATGTCTGTCTTTATGCCAATACCACACTATTTTGATTACTGTGGCTTTGCAATAAATTTTGAAATTAGGAAGTATGAGTATTCCAGTTTTGTTCTTCTTTTCCAAGACTGTTTTGGCCATTCATTGTCACTTGAGATTCCATACGAATTTTACAATGTATTTTTGTATTTCTGAAAACAAACACAAACAAACAGAAAAACATGCCACTGGAATCTTGATAGGTACTACATGGGATCCATTTATCACTTTGAGTAGTATTGACCATATCTTAACATGTTAAGTCTTCCATGAACACTAGAATGTGTTTCCATTTACTAGTGTCTTCTTTAATTTTGTAGTTTTTCAGTGTACAAGGCTTTTGCCTCCTTGATTAAGTTTATTCCTAAGTATTTTATGCTTTTTGATGCTATTGTAAATGGAATTATTTTCTTAATTTGTCAGATTGTTTACTGTCAGGATATAAAAAATGAAACTGATTTTTGTGTGTTGGTTTTTTATCCTGATGCTTTGTTGAATTTATTAGTTCTAACAGTTTTGTATGGAATACATACATATTCTATGTATATTTTATGTACATATTCTATGTATAAGATCATGTCATCTGTGAACAGAGATGATTTTACTTCTTCCTTTCCGATTTGGATGCCTTTTATTTCTTTTTCTTGCCTAATCACTCTGGCGATTAGAAAGTCTTTGTCTTTCTCCATTAAGTATGATGTTAGTGATCAGTTTTTTATATACGGCCTATTATTTTGAAATAGCTTCCTTCTATTCCTAGTTTATTATTTTTATCATGAAAGGGTATTAAATTTTGTCAGATGCTTTTTCTGCATCATTTGAGATGATCATGTGGCTTTTTCAATCATTCTGTTAATGCAGTGTACTATACTGACTGAGTTTCATATGTTGAATTCTCATTGCATTCCAGGAATATCCCACTTGGTCATGGTGTATAATCTTTTTAATGTGCTGCTGAATTCTGTTTGCTAGTTGTTGTTTCTTTTCTTTGCTGGTTTTGTTTTGTTGGGGTTGTTTTTTTTTTTTGTTTTTGAAGATTTTTACATAAATATTCATCAGGGAAACTGGTCAGTAGTTTTCCAGTAGTGTCTTTGTCTGGCTTTGGTATCAGGGTAATGCTGACCTCATGCGATGAATTTGAAAGTGCTTCCTCTTTTTCAATTTTTGGAAGAGTCTGAGGAGGATTGGTGTTAAATATTCTTTGGATGCTCAGTAGAATTCACCCATGAAGCCATCTGGTCCTAGGCTTTTCTTTGTTGGGAGCTTTTTGAATATTCCTTTAATAACCTTACCAGTTACAGGTCTTTTCAGATTTTATTTCTTCATGATTCAGTCTCGGTAGACTGTTTCTAGTAATTTGTCCATTTCATCTGGTTTATCCAATTTGTCGGCATACATCTACTCATCATACCTATAATCCTCTTTATTTCTGTAAAATCAGTTGTAATACTCCCCCCTTTCTTTTCTGATTTCAGTTGAGTCTTCTTTCTTTTTAAGCAATTCAGCTAAAGGTTTTTCAATTTTGTTGATTTTTTTCTGAATAAAACAACTCTTGGTTTCATTTTTTTCTAATATTTTTTCATTCTCCATTTTGTTTATTTCTGCTCTAGTTTTTATTATTTCCTTTCTTCTGCTATCTTTGGAGTTTGTTCTTCTTTTTCTAGTTCCTTAAGATGTAAACTTAGGTTGTCCATG
This sequence comes from Neofelis nebulosa, assembly GCF_028018385.1. Lineage (NCBI taxonomy): Eukaryota > Metazoa > Chordata > Mammalia > Carnivora > Felidae > Neofelis > Neofelis nebulosa. Next base: position 25,986,114 of record NC_080797.1, read on the forward strand.
TGAGATCTTTATTCTTTTTTAATGCAAGCTTTTACAACCTTAAGTCTCCCTCTTACACTGCTTTCACGGAATCTCCTAAGTTTTGGTACATTGTGTTTTCATACCTCCACACCTCTCCCCACAAGTTTATGTTGCTGATACTGCATACCCATTAACGTATATTTATAATTATTTTACACATATTTCTTTCTACTCCTATAAAAAATAAAAATGGAATTATATATATAGATTTTTTTACTGTTTATTTATTTTTGACAGAGAGAGAGACAGAGCATGAGCGGGGGAGGGGCAGAGAGAGAGGGAGACACAGAATCCAAAGCAGGCTCCAGGCTCTGAGCTGTCAGCACAGCTGACGTGCGTCTCAAACTCACAGACTGCGAGACCGTGACCTGAGCTGCAGTCGGACGCTCAAAAGACCGAGCCACCCAGGCGCCCCTAAAAATGGAATTATAAACCGAAAGGAAAATTCTACAGGTTTTTATATTTGTCCATATATTTCTTTTTATTTGATAAGTCTGACCAGAATTTATCAATTTTATTTAGTTTTCAAAAAAATCAATACTTGATTCATTGATTTTTCTCTACTATTCTCTGTTCCATTGATTTCCACTCATCTATTTTATTTCCTTCATTCCACTTACATTGGGTCCACTTAGCTCTTACTCTTCCAGCTTCAAAAGGGGGAAGCTATGATCACTGATTTCAGATATCTCTTCTTTTCTGATATAAGCATTAAAAACTCTAAATCTCCCTTTAAGCACTGCCTTGGCTGCACTTCATAAAGTTTTATGTATTGTATTTTCCTTATCATTTGTTTGAAAATATTTTCTAAACTCCCTTGTGATTTCTCTCCTCACCAATGGGTATAATTGATTTTTGGAGGGCACCTGACTGGCTCAGTTGTCGGAGAGACTCTTGATCTTGGGGTTATGAATTCAAACCCCACATTGGGTGTGGAGATTACTTAAAAATAAAATCTTAAATGGGGCACCTGGGTGGCTCAGTCAGTTAAGTGTCCAACTCTTGATTTCCGTCCAGGTCATGATCTCATAGTTTGTGAATTTGAACCCTGCATCATGCTCTGCGCTGACAGTGCGGAGCCTGCTTAGAATTCTCTCTCACTCTCTCTCTGCCCCTACCACCAGTGGGCACTCCCTCTCCTCAAAATACACTTCTTTTAAAAAGCAAAAAGAAAGCACTAATAATAAAATAAGATATTTTCTAGAATGATTTTTTTTTAACTTATAAATATTTTAGGGCTTTCCTGGATACACAGTACCATTACTGTTCATTTCTCATTAAATTCAAATGAGGTCAGACTATATATTGTGCAACTTTCATCTTTGGTGACCAACTGAGATTTCTTTTATGACCAGACATGACCTATCGGATGAACATTCCATGCACACTTAAAGAATGTGTAATCTGTACTTGTTGGGTGGGGTGTTTTATAGACGTCAATGAGGTTGAGATGGGTCAGTGCACTGTTCACGTCTTCTACATCCTCACTGAATTTTCTGCTCCATCAGTTCCTAAGAAAGGTGTTAAAATCTGCAACGTGTGTGGATTTGTCTATTTCTTCCTTTGGCTGTTATTTATTGACTCGCATATTTCTGAAGCTTTATCATTTGCTACATACACATTTATAACTGTTATGTCATACTTATGAACTTATTCTTGTATCAGTACAAAATAATTATATTTGTCTCTAATAATTCTCTTTGGCTTAAGGTTTCTTATGCTTCTGTTTTCATTTTATATCTCTTTACATTCCACAACTCTTTCAATTTACTTGTCTTTGTATTGTAAAGTATGTCTCTTATAGATAACATACAACGTGGTTCTTGCTTTTTAAATCCAATCTAGTATTCACTGCCTTTGGACCGGACTGTTGAGTCCAATTACATTTAATGTAATTATTGACATGGCTCTACTTGGTCTGCCATTTTGCTATTTGTTTTATATTTGTCCCATCTTCTGTTTCTCTGTTCTTCCTTCCCTACCTACTTTTATGTTGACTATATTACTGTATTCCATTTTAATCTCTTTAGTTATATTTCTTCCTGGTTATATGTCTATTATATTTTTAGTACTTGTTCTAGGTGTGTGGTAGGCAACATCTAATATGGTTCCCAATGACCCCCATCTCCTGGCATTCATGCCCTTGTATAAACCCTTTTCTCTGAGTATCCACTGAATCTAGTGATTTACTTTCAATAACCTGAATATAACACAAGTGATAGGCCATCACTTCCAAGATTAGCTTACAAAAAAGACCCTGGTTTCCATCTTGCTTCTTTTCTTCAATGCAAGCCAGCTGCCATCTTTCATGCTGCTCATTGGAGAAGTCTGAACAGCAAGAAACTTAAAGAAGCCTCTGAATGAGAGCCCTAAGACTGATGCCCCCAAACACCCCACAAATACTTTGACTGCAGCTTTACAAGAGAACCTGAGCCACAAATCCCAGCTAAGCCATGCCTACAAGATAATAAATTTTGTTGTTTTTAAGTTGCTAACACTCAGAACAATTTGTTATGCAGCAATAGATAACTAATACAGACTTTGGTACCTAGGAACGAGGTACCGCCTAAAAAGTGGAAGTGTCTTTTGAACCAGGTAGTCATCAGAGGCTGGAAGGACTTTGATTTGTATACTAAAAAAAAGACAAAATTGACCGGAAGAGGCTGTTAGTAGAAATCTGGACTTGAGGACTCAAGTGAGATTTGCCAGTGAGAACTCAAGAGGAAGTGAGAGACATGTTACTGAAAAACAGGAGAGGGATCCTTTTATGCAGTGGCCACACTATCACCTTAAGTAACATGTAAAACAGAAGACGTGCTTAATAAGTTGGATGAGTGATATAGTGACGGAGATTTCCAAGCAAAGTATTTCTTGCTGCTTAGAGTAAAATGCAACAGAAGAGTAATAAATTAAACTAAGTGGAGGACACCTAAGAAAAAAGAACGAGAACTTCATGATTTTAAAAATTCTCAGTCTCCAGCTAGCAAAAGATGCTGAACTAAGAAATGGCACCCGAGTGAAATCCGAGCACCGCCTAGAGAAAAAGCCAAGAGTATAAATGAAAAACCTTTTTTTAAGATCAAAAAGATCAAAGGTGGTACATCAAGAGTACTATACATTCACACACAGAGAACTTTAAAAAGATTAAGGCGATGCTTTACAGATTCTCTCAATCAAACAACAGAGCCTCTAGAAAGGTTAAGGTCATTATCCCTCAATCTTGTCAGAAGCAACCCAACATGGAAAGGGAATCTCAATGAGATTAATACATGTGGCTTTTGTCTAGTGGAATGAACATAAAAGAGATGCACAGGAGGTCTACAAAGGTTTTGAGAAAATTATTCAGCAAAATCACTGCTCCCCTAGACTGAAAAAGATAAGAGTACAAAAGTGTCCAAAATTCTTCTGGAGGGAGACAGGCTGAGAAAAGTACTAAGCTGCAAATACATGCTATCTTTCATGAAAAGGGAAGAACTCAGAAGATGGACTCAAGAGCCCAGTGGGAGGAGCTAGGAGACATGCAATATTAGTCCCAGGTCTTGAGCCTTGATTAAGGAGTTTCCAGTATTTGCCCAACTGGATTTCAGAACTGCTGTGGAAACCAGTGACTCCCTTGTACCTCCCATTATTCACCCTTTCAGAAATGTCTCTAGTGATCATTGATTGTAGTTGGGTATGTGGGGAGCAGGTAGCTATCGGAACAGACATTTCTCCAAAGAAGATATACAAATGGTCGTTAACCACATGAAAAGATGCTCAGCACAAGTAGTTATTAGGGGAATGCAAATTAAAACCACAATGCAATACCACTACATGCCCCTTAAAATGACCAAAATCGGGGCACCTGGGTGGCGCAGTCGGTTAAGCGTCCGACTTCAGCCAGGTCACGATCTCGCAGTCCGTGAGTTCAAGCCCCGCGTCGGGCTCTGGGCTGATGGCTCGGAGCCTGGAGCCTGTTTCCGATTCTGTGTCTCCCTCTCTCTCTGACCCTCCCCCATTCATGCTCTGTCTCTCTCTGTCCCAAAAATAAATAAAAAAAACGTTGAAAAAAAAATTAAAAAAAAAAAAAAAAAAATGACCAAAATCAAAAACACTGATAATACCAAGAGGTGAGGATGTGAAAAAACTGAGGCACTCACACGTTGCTAACAGGGATGTCAAATGGCACCGCCACGTTAGGAAATGGTTTGCTACTTCCCTTAAAAAGTTAAATATACACTTATACAGCCCACTGTTAGATATCTACCCAAAAGAAATGAAAAACATGTGCTCAAACAAAAATTTGCAGTATGAATGTCCACAGCAGCATAATTCATAATAGCCGAAGTCTGATAACAATCCAAATATCCATTAACTGGTAAATGGATAAACAAAATGTGATATACTCATCAGCGAAATACCATCCAGGGTTAAAAAGGAATGAACTATTGATACAGGCAACATGAACTTCAAAAACAATACCCTAAGTGAAAGAATCAGATGCGTAAGACTACATAGTTTATGTATGTATTTATGTATTTCATCCACTCAGATGAAATTTCTAAAAAAGGCAAAACCATAGACACGAAAAGCAGATCACTGTTTATCTGGGCTTGGGAGTGTAATTCCATATTATAAAGATATTAACTCTTCCTAAATTGATCTATAGACTCAATACATTTCCAATTACAATGTCAACAGAGGTGTGTGTGTGTGTGTGTGTGTGTATAAACTGGTAAGCTAATTGTAAAATTTAGGGGGCGCCTGGGTGGCTCAATCGGTTAAGTGGCCGACTTCAGCTCTGGTCATGATCTCACAGTTTGTGAGCTCGAGCCCCACATCGGGGGCTGTGCTGACAGCACAGAGCCTGGAGCCTGGAGCCTGCTTTGGATTCTGGGTCTCCTCTCTCTCTCTGACCCTCCCCCACTCACTCTCACTCACTCTCTCTCAAAAAAATAAACATTAAAAACAATTTTAATTATAAAATTTAAATGAGAAGGTAAAGAACCAAGAAGAGCCAAGGCAATCTTGGAGAAGAAAAGAAAGCTGGAATGCATACGCTACACTACTAAGCTGCAGTAATTAAGGCATACAGTAATAGCACACAGATAGACAAATAGACCAATGGAGGAGACGAGGGTCCAGAAATAAACCCACACAAATAAGATTTCCTAGTTTACAATAATGATGCCAACTACAGCAGTGGGGAAAGGCTGGGTTTTTTTTTTTTTTTTAAAGATGTTGGATTAAATGGCTATCCCTCCACTATCCTGGGCTGACTAGGGGTGGGAGAAAGCCCTACCTCATTTCATACATAAAAATCAATTCCAGATGAAGCACATACCTAAATGAGAAAGATAAGAAAGCTTCTAGAGGCAACATAGGCAAGTATCTCCATTATCTTGGGATAGGCAAGGCAAGAAATCTTAAACGGGACACACAAAAAAAGCACAAACAATATCAGAGACAAACAACAAATAAAACTATAATATAAGTTAATGACATTCGACAGATCACACCAATGAAAGTGGGAGAAGATATATGCCATACGTAGATCAACAAAAAATGTATTCTGGATATGTACATTTGTATCCAGAATAGACAAAGAACCGTGACAAATCAAAAAACACTGAGAAGCCATGTTTTATTAAAAAATGAATAGCAGCTTCACAAAAGAGGACATCCAAGTGGCCAAAAAGCATAGGAAAAGGTACTCCATGCCACTAGCCATGTGGGACAATGCAAATTAAAACACACCATACTAGAATCCCTAAAACTAAACGAAACGGACAAACCAAGTATTGGGAGAGTGGGGGAGCCACAGACTCTGAAATCCTACCCTGGAAAAGTAAATTGCCATAACCATTTTGGAAAACTCTCTGGCAGAATGTACTGTAAGGACACTTCCAAGCCAACACAGTGCACACATGGGCACTAAAAGACATGTACGAGAATGTTCACAGCAGAATTATTTGTAACAGCCAAAACCCAGAACAAAACCAAATATCCAACAACAGTAGAATGCATATATAAATGCGATACATTCACACAGTAGTAAATAAAAAAGAATAATCCATTGCTAAACACAACAACGCGAATCAATCTCACAACATAACGTTGAGCCAATGAAGCTAGAAAAAAGCGAACACGCTTTATGAATCAAAAACTGTTAAAGCTGATCTACGGTGATGTAATGCAGAATAGTGGTTACTATTTGGTGGGATGGTAAATGATGGGGAAGGGGCAAGAGAGAGCTTTCTGGAGAGCTGAGGATGGTCTCTCTCTTGCTTTAGAAGATGGTTACATACAGGTATTCATTTTGTAAAGCTGCACCAAGCTTTGATTAAGTCTTGTATGTTACACATTGACTTTAAAAGTTTGCCACAAAGAATGAAACACAGCCACATTTATTAACAAGGATAGATCTGAAAACCATGAGAAAAAGAAGCTTCAAAATAATATATTAAGTATGGTCCCACTTATATAAAATTAAAAAAAAAAAAAAAAAGAAAGAAATGATATACACGAAAGACAGGACAATGGTCCTCTCAGGAGATGACAAGAGGAGCCAGTCAGGAAGGACACCCGAGGTCTCCTGGAGTACTATCATATGCTATTTCTTGGGTGGCTTAAAAGTATAGGGATGTTTATTTTATAACTGTTCTTTAAACTGTACCTGCATATTTTCGTGCACTTTTTTTTTGTTTCTACATTTATTTATTTTTGACAGAGAGAGACAGAGCACAAGCAGGGGAGGAGCAGAGAGAGGAGACCCAGAATCGGAAGCAGGCTCCAGACTCCGAGCTGTCAGCACAAAACCCGACGAGGGGCTCGAACTCACAAACCGTGAGATCATAACCCGAGCTGAAGTCAGATGCTTAAGTGACTGAGCCACCCAGGCGCCCCTATTTTCGTGCACTTTTTACATGTACACTATGTTTCACAGTTGTAAAACATTGCAAGAGTCATACGACTCCTACACAACTACTAGATTATAAACGATCAGGAAACTAAAATGAGAATTAACTAGATTTCATATCTTTGCATTCATCTAAGCAGCGGCTAATAATGTTACACACCACCTGGAGAATCATCTTCTTAAGGCATTGCCAAATGGAAATGAAACATAAAAATAAATAGCAACAGCTAATAATGCAGTAAACTATCAAACTGCCCGGAAAATAAGAAAATAAAAATACCTTCCAATGATCCACAACATATTATTTTAATTTTTCAAAGGGAACTTTATTAGGAATAAAAAGAAAAACCAAAACAAAATGGAACAAAAAATGAGATGGGTTGACAAAACTAAAAAAATGACCAGAGATTCATAAACAATTTAAGACTTCTTGCTTTCCCCATTTCCTACCTCAAAATAACATTCGATTTTAAAACTTAAAAATAAAAACCGTACAATTAAGTCAACGTTTATTAACTGATCTCTGGTTTAACAGTACAACACTCAGAGAGTATTTCAATTCCCTTAAAATTAAGTTTTATGGTAACATACTTATAAACTTACTGTCATCTTTTTTTATTAAAAGGACAATCAAAACTATTCAATATTATGACCTCACAAAAAGAAAGTTGCCTGTGAAATAAAAAGATGCTATTACAAAGCCCCACTCGTTAAAATTTTTTAAAAAGCAACTAAATACGTCAAAAATCTGACTCACTAAAACAAAACAAAAAAAAGCCTCAGAAAAATGCAAGCCATTGTTCTCAAAGCAATTCTATCTCAGTTGCAACTTGTTGCCACTTCCTTGACCTGGTAAACACCGAAGAATGCTATTTAACTAATGTGTTAATGTTGAAAATTAATGAGTAGTTAGGTGGTTTTATGAGTGCGTGAAACATTATGTTTTATGGAGTATCCTAAGAAACAGTTTCCATTCCTCATTTATGCAGCAGACTTATTTGTAGAGCTCAAGGATAAGTGTCCACCTAACGAGCAGCCACTGTATCATAAGCATCCAATGAATCACATGTAATCCATGCTAAGTGTTTTATCCAAACAAAATGATGAAAAAAATCAACTTAAGGAAAATGATTACTTTTTCTTTCTTTCAAAAAGATTTATTGGATGGGGCGCCTGGGTGGCGCAGTCGGTTAAGCGTCCGACTTCAGCCAGGTCACGATCTCGCGGTCCGTGAGTTCGAGCCCCGCGTCAGGCTCTGGGCCGATGGCTCGGAGCCTGGAGCCTGTTTCCAATTCTGTGTCTCCCTCTCTCTCTGCCCCTCCCCTGTTCATGCTCTGTCTCTGTCTGTCCCAAAAATAAATAAAAAACATTAAAAAAAAAAAAAAAAAAAAAAAAAAAGATTTATTGGCAAGAGCTCCTCTGAAACCTGAGACTGACCGAACAGAAAAGCAACTAGGTGTTGCTCATGGGTGATTATCATCAAAGAAGAGATACCCATGAATCGCAAGTAAGCACAGATAAAAGGGCTCCCCTGTGGCGGAGGCAGTTTATAGGTACCAACACCCAACTCCAGGTCCCAGTCTGCATCCCGCTTCCCCACCTAGACAGCAGCTCTCCGTCTAGGTCAGGCTTTACAGTGGCCCAAAAGAAGACCCGGGTCTTCAGTGCCAAGCCCCAATACAGGAGCCACTAAATCACATACAGCTATTTAAATTAATTACAACTTAAAATTCCATTCCTCAGTCACACTAGTCACATTTCAAGGGCTCAACAGTCACATGTGAATAGTGGCTATTGTACTGGATAGCACAGCCATACAACATTTCCACCACTGCACAAAGTACTACGGGATGGTGTTACTGTAGAATTTATCTTTGCCCAAACAACGGGGCTGTTTGTAAATGTAATGAATGTACTTTGTAAATATCTAAGGATGTTTGACTGTGTGTAATCCTAACCATATTTATTTATGCCACTGGATATAAAGAATCCCTAGGAAGGAAAGATACTGATCAGCAACCCCATAAATTCATCCAACAATTTAGGAGCAGGGCTATTTATAGTGTTAATGTCACTTACACACAAAAATGGAGTTTAACAAAGAAAAAGCTTCTTTTGCAGTTTTTTAAGTATCCAGACTAAAAAATTACGTCATTATTTTTGAAGTGAAAAATGTTTTTTCACATAGATGAACATACTCAATCACAAGTACGTTTTCATTATACTTGATCACCATCTGCTGGTCATGTCATTAAACTGCACGAGCCAATGAAATGTTAGCTATAATGGGAGACATTTTTAAAGGACATACACAGTCCCAGCTTTCTGCCGCAATGCATTCCTGGAAAACCACATCATAAAGAGGATCATTGTAAAGCAAATCATATTTTCCATAAGGGCAGGGCTATAATTAGATTCCTCATTCCAAACTAAAATCTGGCATCAAATAATCCATGGAAGGATCTCATTAAAGCAAGATGCAAAAATTATAGTCCTCTATAATCACTTAAAATAGGATAATTATTCTCCAAGTCCTTTCTTACAGGTATGAACAAATTTCTTTCTTAGAGGACACAATATAAATTAAAAGATAAAACTTTAATTCATATAAACATAACCTAAATCTCATAGGGTAAGAGTAATATACAGTAAATAATAATTCTGTTTGCACACTCCTAGAATTTTTACGTCATCTAGATGGTGGCTCTTTATAAAATGGCATCTAAAGAAATCTAAACTAATGCCTTCCTTTTTCATGAACAAGGTCCTCTACAGTTAAGTAGAATCCTTGTGTTTCTTCCACTGGGAGGCAGGCTGATTCATCTTGCCTCCCCCCCCCCCCCCCCCACCCTCTCCTAACCCGGAACTCTTAAGCAAAGTTTCAAGTAAAAATAGTTAAGTGGTATTAAATCATTCTTTTCATCTTTTCTATCCTAGACCCTAACTGCACTTTGGTGATAAAGCTACCAGACCACATTATACTTCACTGAAAAGTCATAAAAATAATCACAAGCCATTAAACAGAAGCTTCAATACATTTTTCATAGAATCCTAAGAAAAGAATACAACATATTATCTCCATGCTCCGTGTTTGGGAGAATACACAAAAAGAATACATAGATACGACATGAACTTATGTCTAACTATTACTTAGCTTCTAATTCAGGGTGTGTGGCACAATGCAAAAAGAAAAAAGGGGCCAGCTACACTGTATTCCTTCTATCTGGGGGGAAGAAGGACTTGTTGAGTTATCGAAATAAAGATTCTTTCAAAGCCTCTTTTAAAATACCCTCCCACCTTCCTCTAAGAGTGTGCAGGATTCATACTTACGCTGAGAAGCTTTCCACATAGCCATTAATCTATTTTTCTCAAGTGATTCTCAAATGATTTTTAGTAACTCAAAATAATTAATGACTGATGGATTTGAAGATAATATCCTTTAGGAAGATTAGCTAATTAGAGAAGAAAGAATGGTCAAACCATCTAACAAGTATGCTCCTGCAGGAACTATTGAAATAACAATCACCACGCCAGTGATGAAGGTGGCCGCAGCTAACACTTTCTCAGGTCCCTGTCAGAGGCTCTCTAGCTCCATTTTACAAATGATGAAACTGGAGGTTAGAGAAATTAAGTAACTTGCCTGAGGACACAGTTGCCAAGTGTCAGAAGAGAGATCTGAACAAAGGCAAACTCCCTCATTTCAGCTCAACCTAGAAATAACCAAGAACAAAGGCACAGTCGCCCAGGACTGCTGATACAGCTTGAGTGGGGGAAAATGATGGATGAAAGTGGAATTTCCACATTTGCTGCATACGGTACTTGTGCCTACAGGATAGACTAGACTAGAATGAACACAGGGTCTAAAATCATCAAACCAAGTGGCGCCTGGGTGGCTCAGTCGGTTGGGCGTCCGACTTCGGCTCAGGTCTTGATCTCACAGTCTGTGAGTTCAAGCCCTGTGTTGGGCTCTGTGCTGACAGTTCAGAGCCTGGAGCCCGCTTCGGATTCTGTGACTCCCTCCCTCTCTGCCCCTCCCCTGCTCATGCTCTGTCTCTGTCTCTCTCTCAAACATAAATAAACATTAAAAAAAAATTAAAATCATCAAGACCTAGATTCCAAAACTGGATCCATCACGGGGAACGTGGTATGACCTCACCGAAGCTGTTACCTCATCTATAAATACAAAGGGCCATCACGTCAGCCTCACAGAAGGGTCGAGAGGATGAAATCAGATAACTTGTAAAAGATTTCTAGAATAGTATCTAGCATACAGTAGGTGCTCCATAAATGGCACAACTCGTCCCACCTGATTTCTGTTTTAACAAATTAGAAATACAAGTGAAATCCACAAATACTTATTTATTGGGAAAATTTCATTCTTATGTTTAAATCTGTACAATTATATATAGTTAAATGTGTGAATATGCATCACTATTGTATATGCCCAAACATCTTAACAAGATGGTATTTCGGAGGGCAACTTGACAGTATCTATCAAAAATAAGTATGTGACTATTAAAACTAACATAGACGTATGTACAAAAAAGTTTTTAACATTCCACACCAGACTAGTCCCTCTCTCTAAAGGTAAAACTGTTTCACATGTGGCACCCAGAAATATCGCAAACACACGTACACATGTGTGTCCATATATCCTCTTTGAAATACACCATGCACACACATACACTGAAGCTTACTATGCTTTTATAAACTTCTTTGAAACTTTATGTACCTTAGAGATCTCTCCACACTAGCCCAAATAGATTTTTGTTGTCAATCCGCAAGATGGCGTACCTGATAATAATCCCACCAATCCCTTATCCGTTAAATTTGTTAACGTACCGGGCTACTAAAACAGTGATTTCTTTCTTGAGCATCAGCAGTAGCCAAAAAATACATGCAGATGCATAATGGTATGTGTACCGAGATGCGAAGGCATTCTTTATAACCGTGAAGAATTAAAAGCGACAGAGACAGGCTAAATTACAGTCGAGCCACACTAGGGATTCTTATCGGCGGTTAAAAAGACTGCACAGGCTACATGACACAGGTTCGGATGCAGTGAAGTGGAAAAAGAGCCAGTCTCACCACAGGACATACAGTATAAACTAATGTATAATTTTTTAATAACTTATGTGTGGCTACGTGGCTACTGTAGAATGATACACACCAAATTATTGATGACTATTACTTCCCATGAGCAAAGTGGAGTAAGGAGGACATGGAGAGAAAGACTTTGACTTTTTACTCCACATATTTCTACTCTGAGGTTTTTACAAGAAGCATGTATTGTATATGGGTTGTATCATTTCCCAAAATGAGGATAAAAACTGTACTAGTCATCTACTGCTGCATAACAAATTACCACGCACTGAAGAGCTTTAAACGACACAGATGTATTTTCTCCTAGTTTCTGTGGGTCAGAAGTACAGACACAGCTGGGCTGGGTCCTCTGCTTAGGGCCATGCAGGCTGCCATCATGGTTTGCCCAGAGCTGGGTTCTCATCTGGAGGCTCTACCGGGGAAGGATCCACCCTCCCCGTGCACGTGGTTGTTGGCAGCATTCAGTTCCTGAGAGCTAGAGAATTCATGGCAGCCTGGCTCTTCACAGCCAGCAAGGAAAAGACAGCAAGACTCTGAAGTCAGTCTGCTAGCAGGACAGAGCCTTATGTGTCATAATGTAATCATGGAAATGACATCCCATCACCACTGCCATATCCTATGAGAAGCAAGTCACAGGTCCTGCCTGAACTCAAGAGGAAGGGATTATAAGACTGTGAACACCCAGAGGAGGACCATGGAGTTACCCGGAAGTCCATCAACCGCAAAGGCAATTAAGGTCTCTACCAGATCATAGTGGTAAGTACCCGAAGGATGACCAGGAAGTAGTATCTATGGATACAGCTCATGGTTGTAGAACTAAATGAAATTAGCCCAACTGTACAGGGATGAGATCTAAGTCTGTGGTCTCATCAGTAATATTTTGTAAAACCATGCACCAAACTCAAATGTAGGTAAATTTTTCACTGTCAAGAAAATAAGCAGGGGGTGCCTGGGTGGCTCCGTCAGTTAAGCATCCAACTCTTGATTTCGGCTCAGGTCACGATCTCACGCTTCAGGGGATCGAGCCCCACACGGGGCCCTGTGCTGACAGCACGGAGTCTGCTTGGAATTCTCTTCCTCTTTCTCTCTCTCCCCCTCCCCCGCTCATGCTCGCTCTCTCTCTCTCTCTCTCAAAATAAACTTTAAAAATTTTTTTTAAAAAGAAAAGCAGATATTTGACATTAAAATACAGTAATAGATCTCTAATAAAACAGCAATGCAATTTAAAAAGTGGTTTTTCTAAAAGAAAACACTGGTAATAACATAACCTTCAACAAGAAAGGTGAAAAAGGAAAGCAAAGAATAAAACGAGGATGGGACTAGCTACGTGTTGAAGCAATCCAATGTGAAATGCTAAGCTTACTAGTGGATGATGTGTATTGGGGGGAGGGGGGGGGAAGCATGAGAGTAACCACGATAGCATATAACCTCAAACTACTTCTAACGTGTTTAGAACGAAGAACGCCCCGTCTCTTACAGGAAGAATAAAGGTAAAGGGAAGGTGCCACCTCTCCTGAATAGGGAGGCCTAACAAAGAGGCTTCAAAAGGGCCCTGCATCTTTAACAATATGAAAAGGCTAGGACACAAACAGCATAATCTAAAATGCCATTAGAAATACTTCACATACAAAAAGGTCTAAGTAAAGCAGGATTTTATAAAGTGATCAAAAAAGAAACACTAAGGGGGAAAATCTTTTAAGATTAAAGAGGTTTTTCAAAGGACAAGTTGAAGTGCTTGTAAAATTTATGAGGCAGCATTAAACTTCAGTTCTAAGTAACAATAAATTATTCACTATAAAAACATACATGTGTCAAATATTATAAGCCTCTTAAACTTTTTAAAACAATTTCTTGCAGAACTGATGAGATGTACTAGGTCAACAGTAGCAGATATTGACTTTTTCATTGGCACAGTAAGACCATCAGTAGGGCTCTTCCCGCCCCTTCTGATCTCCTCTCACACATCATGTGTTTACTTGGCTTTTAAATCAACTTGATTGCCATTAGCTAAAAGAAATGTCAGTTTTACTCTTTTTAATGCCTTCCTGTTCACAAAATTACAAATATCTGTTAATTCGTGGACCTGTGGCTTCAAATTTTAAGTCCAATTAAAATTTGCAAATATGATGGAATGAAACGAAGAGAACAATAGAAGAAAAGATAGTCTGAGAGCTTTTGTTTTTGCAGCACTAAATGGCTGTCAATTAGCCTTGGTGATATTCGGGCACTTGACCAGAAAGACAGTTCATTCAGTCTGTCTTTCCCAGCTCAGTGTCTTTAGATCACTCACGGTGTGTGAAGGGCATCTCTATAGCCTGTACCCACACCTCTCTTAACTTCTAAAATGGATCCTTTCGGGGCGCCTGGGTGGCGCAGTCGGTTAAGTGTCCGACTTCAGCCAGGTCACGATCTCGCGGTCCCTGAGTTCGAGCCCCGCGTCAGGCTCTGGGCTGATGGCTCGGAGCCTGGAGCCTGTTTCCGATTCTGTGTCTCCCTCTCTCTCTGCCCCTCCCCCGTTCATGCTCTGTCTCTCTCTGTCCCAAAAATAAATAAAAAACGTTGAAAAAAAAAAAAATTTAAAAAATAAATAAATAAATAAAATGGATCCTTTCCTCAACTTGTCCTAAAAGATTTTTTTTTTTTTAATCCTTATGGGCCATCCTCTCTGTCACAATCTACCTGTCTCCAAAGGTTTTTGTACAGATTAAATTAAGTAAGTGGCAGTGCCTGACACAACACAGTCACTCATGCATGTAAGCACTTATCAAATATAAATACTTACGTGGTTCCCAAGAGGTCCCCGCCCGGTGCGAGACACTGGAAACACAGTGCAAATAGCGAAAGCACAGTCCCTGCCTCCTGACATTTACAGTCTAGCACGGAGAACAGAAACAGAAGACTTTGCACGCCACGAACAAGGAAACACAGAGTCACTTAAATAGACCTGGGGTGTCAGGCAAGATTTTTTCGAATTGTGAGATCTGAAGGGTTGAGTAGGACCAAAGAACTACCTGCTTTTCCCATTAATTACTTATTATATAACTGATAACTAACGCCTCATACTTGAATAATTTGCATCAAATGCCATTTTATTATAGGTGAGCAACAAAGAAAAAGAAGTTATTTGTTAAAATTGGGGAGATTTGGGGGCGCCCAGGTGGCTCAGTCAGTTAAGCATCTGACTCTTCATTTCAGCTTAGGTCATGATCTCACCGCCATGAGATCAAGCCCCATATTGGGCTCTGCACTGAGCGTGGGGCAAGCTTGGGACTCCCCCTCTCCCTCTCCTGTCCCTCCTTGCACCCTCTCTCCCTGTCTCTCAAAAATAAATACATAAGTAAACAAATAAATAAATACAAATAAGTAAAATTTTTAAAAATGTTTTTAATTATGGAGATTTCACTATGGTATCATTTTCCAGAAAAGTAATATCTGAAGAATATTCTCACTAAATTTTCTTAAACTTTATCCTCTGTTCCGAGAAAGGAAAGTCCATTACTTGGATTTCCTGAGATCTCAAGTCTGTTTTCTACCCTAAGCCTCAATTTAACACACACCTCAATCTTCACGAATATCCCCACAACTACACATAACCACTACATGGAAATTAATCCGTGCACTTAATGCTCTTCCCTGTTTATCTAAAACAACATCAGAAAGCGAATTTCTGCAGGATCTGGGTAACAAACGAGTGATTATGCTGCCAGACGTAGGGACATTCTTCACTTCTACAAAGATGTGGTCTCCCTCCTCTTCTTGAGTTTTCGGACCCCTCTTCGTCTACCTTTCTTTTTTCCACTTGTGATAGGATGCAAAAGCGTTAAAACAAATACTTCTTCCACCTCTCGACCCTACTTAAAAGGGGAGAAAAAGTTCATAGTCAAACAGAGATGCGACTGATCTCAAAGTCAGTGCCAAAAATGAGCAGCGAATAGCGAAGGCATTTACTGGGGCAGTAACCAAGTGTCACTTAACTCCCACGTGTGACTGGCTTCTGGAAAGACGACTGAGTCTCTAGTTTTTTAAGGAGCCCAGAAAGTCAGGTTTTTGTTTAAGTTTTGGTTTCTTTTAATGTATTTAAGTAATCTCTATACCCAACACGGGGCTCAAACTCATAACCCTGACATCAAGAGTCACATTCCCTTCTGACTGAGCCAACCAGGCACCCCCAGAAAATTATGTTTTTATGTAAAACTCCCAATTGTTCACTTCGAATAACTCGTTCAAAATCCTTAAACACACTACAGACGTCAAACAAAGCAAATCTATGCACGTGATTCATTGAGTCCAAGAAGATCGTCAGTTTCCAACCTCTGGTCTCAGCTCCAAGATATGGGAAACTACTTTAGTTCACCTTTATACTGTAAACTCCATATGCATTATACCTAGAAGGAACGCGGCTTTCAGTTGGACGCGCAAGAAACTTTTGGCAAACACCAAGCTCACGGACTGTGAGATCTCACCGATTTTTCAGCCAAACCGAGAACTGTGTTTTCTTTTGCATGCAGACCACATTCTCTTCACACCTCCGTTGATCTGCTATAAGGCTAACGAAAATTCCACAGTAACACCTCCTCTACTTTTAAATCTCCTACGACTGCTAAGACCAAGCACTGCACACCGTGTGCTAGGGACTCATCTATTCACCTCTTTTTAATCTTCTGAATGCACCCTGAATTCTATCACCCCTTCCTTTTTCGCCTCTCCATTTTGTGTCCCCTCTCTCATCAAAACATTTCACATGGGCTGGATCTCTCACGTTGTGTTCGTCCGTTCTTTTCCACCAGAATGCCTGAGGCCCGAAAACCATCAACCGCGCTGCGTCAACCAGGAAGACATTTCACATCGCTAATAACATTTCTCCATCTGATTAAGGAATAAACTGAACAAAATGACAGCACAAAAGAGAGATGACACTGGTAACCAAACCAAATTCCAAAAAATGAAAACTACCAAGAGAACGGTGAGGATGAAGCATAAAGTACGATCCATGTCAACTGCCACCGTGCAACATTTTGACATTTCAGAAAACAGTGCCAAGGGTAAAATTCAAAATTTGCTAAAAGCCCAATGTAAATCTATCCCTCGTAAGAGCCAAAAGTTATCCTACAACAATAATCTCCTTTTTGTGTATTTGCAAAACTTAGAAGTTTATCTTTCTTTGCACTAAAAATCCTTAAGTTTAGTGCTCTAGTGGGAAAGCACAGTTGAATGGGGTTTACCTTTAAGTCATCATTAAATCAAAACAAATACCGCTCGATAGGGAAAAAGAAAAGAAATTCAAGTATAAGCTTCGAAATGAATATGCAGGATGTTATATTTTGTTCAAGTCATTGATAATGTTCTTAATTCATGCTTGTCATGAAGGAACACAGAGAATGAAATTATTTAGAGATTCTCAGGCACTACTTTCCAAGTATTGGCATATATACATATATAAATACATGTCTATATATTTAACGGATACCCAGAAGGGGCTAAATATGCAATGGGAATCTTGAATATATGAAAGAAGTTAAATTGTTTTACCTACCCAACATCCCTTCACAGCCCTCAACTTTAACAAAATTATAAACTAAACCAACTACTTACCATAAAAATGAAAAAAATGAAAGACACCACCAGGAGAAACAATATATGAAGTTGTGAAGGTAAGCTAAATGACGAATCCCATTTGAATCCCATTTTCACAGCATACCTGTGCACATCAGTCGGCGACTGCACCAAAGAGTAATCTTCTCCAGAAGAAAGCTTCCACGATTCATTTAATTTGTGGTCACTGGTTCCCAGCTCACCCATTACCCAGTCTGGTAATCCTTCCGGGCTTGAAACTTTTGCTCGTGCTGGATTTGGTTCATCAAAATAGATGGACTGATTTTTAAAAATTAGAAAAATTATTCTTTCAAAATGTACTATAATGAAATAATTACTTAAGATGTCCATCAAGTTTCAAGTTTGGTAATAACTTTTCAAATACTCAAATTCAATTATCAGAAAGGCACAATGAATTATAAAATATTAGAATACATAAAACGGATAACATTTTACATTTTAGTTATGTTTTGGTGTATAAGAAATCTGATAAATGATAAAAATTACATGACAAGTAAGTCTAATAATTATTTGTGCTGCAAAAAAATACAGCTTTATAAAAAGGTAAATGGACCACAATGATTTCACACACATATGGAATTTAAGAAACAAAACAAAGAAAAACGGAACCAAACAAACAAACCGGACTCTTCACTCTGGAGAGCAAGCTAGTAGTTACCAGGGGGGAGGTGTGTGGGGAGATGGGGAAATAAGTGAAGGGATTAAGAGCACGCTCGTCTGGATGAGCACTGAGCGATGTACGGAAGTGTGCAATCATTATATTGTACACCTGAAACTAATATAACACTGTGCATTAACTACATCGGAATTAAAATTAAAAATAACAATAATAATAAAATGCATGTAGGAGTGACATGTTTGGAAACTCACAGCACAAAGAACGGAAAGAGGAAATCCTGTCAAGTTCTTCCATAATCCATAAATTGGTATAATATTTTGGAAGGTAAACTGCCACAAATTAAAGATGCAAATCGTAAGCCCTAAGGCAACTACTAAAAAGGAGACACGAAGCTAATAAACTGATAGTGGAGATAAAATGGAATATTAGAAATGCCCGATTAAAAAAAAAAAAAGACCAATGGAATGTTCTTTTTAAAATCATGTACTCTATTTCTTTCTGTGATCATTAATTACTCTTCACACACACACAAAATCAGTGGGCAGAGAACCCACAATCAATAAAAATCAAAAACAAAAATTAGGCTAGACAATTAAGCTAAAGGAAGAGCAACAGAGGTGTTGCTAGACTTGTAATTTAGTTCTGGCCAAGCCATAAACTAACTAGAAAATCCAACACGGGTCTCTGGACCTTCTTGTTGTTATTATCTGTGAAGTAAAGCCTTTCCGATGATTCTATGAAATGAGTATGATGCAATACACTGGTATCTTAACATCTGAACACGTTTCAGAAAACGTTCCCCCTTGGGTCTTTAAGAAGAGGACATTCGCCCACTAATAGTTTTTCAAGCAGCGTGGGTTTCTTAATACCGTTCTGAAGAAAACTCTGCATTAACTGGATACTTCTCCAACAATTCTCTGAATCCCACACAAAGAATCCTCAAGAGGGTGTTCTCTGGGAGAGGTGACACACGACCCTCTATCCCAAGTCAGACATGCACAGCAGTCATTGCCACGTTCAAATATCACGTAACTACCATCGCCAAGACTACTGATCTGAAGCAAAATATACGGCTCTACTTTAACGTACAATTGGTAACAGCATCAAAACTTTTGGCATCTTGGGGGACAAAACATGAAAGACTCTTAAATACAGAGAACAAACAGGGTTGCTGAAGCGGTTGTGGGAGGAAGGATGGGCTAAATGGGTAAGGCGCATTAAGGAATGTACCCCTGAAATCACTGTTGCACCATATGCTAACTAACAATAAATTAAACAATAAGTAAATTAAAAAAAAAAAAAAGAAATGACCTTGAAATTAAAAAAAAAAAAAAAAACTTTTGGCCATCTCTAACTTGGATAACAGAAATTATCATTTAGTGTGCAATGTGCCTCTTGACTGCAAATGGGTTTAAGTTAACCAGAGTTAACTCACAAAGTTAGCTTCCTTAAAAATATATATATATATTTATATTTACATAGTATAGTATAATATTATGATACTATACTAATATAGTGTGTGTGTGTGTGTGTGTGTATATATATATATATATATATATATATACGTACATACATAAAACAGTCCACTACCAACACCTAGTACTCCAGATTTCTCAAGTATTCATCAAACACCACACAAACCAAGGCATATTTCATGGTTACAAGGATCAAGACAGTGACAATTAACCAATGAAACATAATTATAACTGCCTTTCTAATAGCTGATTTTGACAGTGAAATTGAACAAAGTATAAACTCCCAACTTCCTGTCATCATTTCATTAGAGAAGAAAGGAACTTTAGAAGTCACTCAATCCAACCTCTCATGAATTTTTTAATAATGTGTGTGAAAGAGTTTCATAAACTAGAATTTACTAATACACATAAGTGATGGTTAATGTAATCCAGCAAAAACTAATGGGAAATTAAGGCTCAATACAAAAAAATTCACTGTGAGTTTTTTAGAAATACTGCAGAATACTGTGGGATGGCTCCATCAATAAGCATAGTCCCCTTAAGGCCAAATCTGACTTCTATTCAAAGTAGTGAAAAGTAAATTAGGAAGGAAAAAGAACAGTTTTAACTAATGTATTATCTAGGACTTGTAACTCAATAATACAACCAATCCTAAAGGGAATGATGAATTGACACTTTTAAAGAAATGGAACTCATACATCTTCCGGTCAGTGACACCTACCATGTAGGAAGGTAAGGTTTTCAGCGTGCCTGGTTCCGGTCGGTGTGTAAAGGGGCCTTCGAGAGCTCCTCGCTTAAGCATATGCAGTAACAGTTTGGCATACAGGTTCCGATTCTTCCTGCCCATTAGTCCTGCACCTGTTCCTGAAGGCTCACACAGCTTTCTGATCCAAAGCGCACACCTCTGTCGTTCTAGAGATACGTAAGAACTATTAAAAACTGGATTTTTCAGGGACTCGGGTGGCTCAGTCAGTTGAGCATTCGACTTCAGCTCGCGGTTCGTGATCTCACGGTTCATGGGTTCGAGCCCCACACTGGGTTCTGTCCTGACAGCTAAGAGCCTGGAGCCTGCTTCGGATTGTGTCTCCCTCTCTCTCTGCACGCCGCCCCCGCCATGCCCCCGCTCACACTCTGTCTCTCTCTCGCTCAAAAATAAACATTAAAAAAAAAAAAAAAAAAAAAAAAGAAGCTGGATTTTTCAGAAAATAAAACGTTAAAGACCTACAAAACACCTGCTCTGGTCTAGAGCAGAGACTGGCATACTTTTTCTGCAAAGTGCCAGATAGTCCTCGTTTTAGTCTGATCTCTGGCACACCTGTTTGGCTCTAACATGAAAGCAGCCGCACACCATATGGAATCAAATGGGCATCAGTATTTTCTAAGAAAACTTTACAGAACAGGTAGCGGGCTAGATTTGGCCCTGGGAGGCTACAGTTCGCCAACAACCTGGTCTACGGTTTACCTTTTTCAGTTCATTAGTGATCAGGTAAGACAAATGCAAAGAAGTACTTTCTAAAAAATAAAATCTCTGGATCACTACCAGATAAAGAAGAGATAAAGTAATATTAAAAGAGATAAAATTTTACTATAAACACATCTCTAAGATAATCTTAGTTGGTTTGAAAAAAATCTTCCTATGATTCCAATTATAGAAACCAAAAGAGATATTAAATGCAATCTTATGTAAGCATTTTAAACTTAATCTAAAATTAGATCTTGGGCACCTGGGTGGCTCAGTCAGTTGAGCATCTGACTCTTGACTTTGGCTCAGGTCATGATCCCAAGGTCATGGGATTGAGCCCCACATCAGTCTCTGCACTGACCATGGGGCCTGCTTACGATTCTTTCTCTCTCTCTCTCTCTCTCTCTCTCTCTCTCTCTTTGCCCCTCTCCCCCGCTCGTGCTCTCTCTCTCTCTCCCTTTCTAAAAAACAATAACAAAAAATAAAATTAGATTCCAAATGTTTTCTTTATTAAAGCTGATAAATTTCAGATTTAGAGTTGATTAATTTAGGGTTTTCTTTTAATCCCTCTAAAAATAATTGAGGGCTATTAACATGTAATTTAGCAGATATAATTATCCTTTTAAAAACTACCTTAAAAATACAGTACTGTTTAATCCACCATATAACCTATTGACTACTTTATCTGAACGTGACACAGAATTGTTTTTAGGTCTCATGAAAGCTATTTTGACATTAATCTTTTATCAGTCTAACTCAACCTGAGGATTATATATCTAACATAAATCGTAAGTCTGCTTTAATCTCTTAGTTTCTAAAGGTCACATTCATTTATTGTTTTACCTACAAAAATCGCTAGGGCTGGATTTACCGCTTTGCTCATACCAGATTTATCACTACAGGTATGAGGGCTAACCTTTTAAGAAGTTTTGTATTTTTAGCTTTGAAAATTATATAACCACAAAGCAAAGTTCATGAAATACTGGGGGTACTTGGGGCAAAAAGAAAAGTAAAACAGATAAACTTAAGGAAACACTTTTTCAAACTATGTATTTTCTAAATGTCTTGCAGAAAACTGAAACCTATATAATATCCTAATGGCCAGAATTCAGTACAATTTCATCACTGAAAAGAATTCAGTACTCTACTTACAATATTGGGGAGAGCAATTATCAGAAGTAGAATTGAGCTAGAAGAAGATAGAAGTTATTATCATTGTTCAGGCTCTTGACTAGGATGTGAGTTCCAGATCATTCACTATGAATTAATTAATTAAATAAAAGGGCAGGATATACCAATACCGGCAATGAGTCATGAACCAAAGACTACAATTAATCCAATTCTATGTACCTAACATCCATTTTTAAAAGAAGATGAAATATGAGGGTAGTTTTATTTGAAATACATTTATAATGGAAGATTTTAATACAAGTTTTTCCTAAGGAGCAGATCTAATGAAAAAGAAAAAAAAAGGTAGTGAACATCATAAGAGAACACAACGTAGATATCATTGTGAATACAATTAATCAAATAATATACGAATAATACAAATACCCATGAATGGGCCACGGGACATGAAATATGCATCTTGAAGACTAGCAGAAGAAGAAAGAGGAGGTTAAAGTCTGACAAGGCAAGAGAAGACAGTTGGGAAAGAAGCCTGGAAGAAAGACCATGCTGACTAGGAAAGGTTACAGCCGTGGAACAATGGGTGACACTAGAATGCATAACTGCTACACGACGCTCCCTTCTCCCAGCGCAGCATCCTGGAACAAATATCTAATGTTGAGTTGCTTCCTCATTTTGAACACACGGTTCACTTAGACACCTCAGGGAAAGAGGGAACTTGGACAAAACTCGGGTAAAAGCCAGAGTTTCTTGGCCCCACTCCCGCTCTCCACTGCCAAACTACCAAATCAGATTTGCCTTTACGGCCTATTGTCACTTAGAGAATCATCTTGGCCCCCTCAACCTCTCTCCAATTGTCTTCTGATGCCTTAAATTATCTGGAAAGTCTTTGATTTGAGACAGAGACTCTCATTCCATAATTAGAGAAAACAGGCCAAGAAATGCAGACAAGGTAGCAACAAAAACTCATTTGCAATTGATTTCACTCAGTCAACCAACAAGCATACAAGACCAACAGATTCTTTTCTGCTTTGGTACATAAAACTGTTAGAGAGCAGAGGGACAGCAGGCTCCTGAAAGAGGAAGCATTTCAGGGAGGAAAAAGATGCAGGAAGGAATAGTTGAGAAGAAATTTTAAACTCTCTAAAGAAACTTTAGAGATCCATGGGCTTTAAGCTCATGAGGTCTAAGAGTGGTATCATATTAAGATCTTTCCACAGTTTTCTAGAATATTATCACTAAATTTCTATTTACCCTTGAATAGCTCAAAGCAAACAATCCTACATCAGCTTCAGATGAAATCGTTATTAAAGGAATTCAGCTTTGGGGCACCTGGGTGGCTCAGTCGGTTAAGCGGCCGACTTCAGCTCAGGTCATGATCTCGCGGTCCTTGAGTTCGAGCCCCATGTCGGGCTCTGCTGACGGCTCAGAGCCCGGAGCCTGTTTCGGATTCTGTGTCTCCCTCTCTCTGACCCTCCCCCATTCATGCTCTGTCTCTCTCTGTCTCAAAGATAAATAAACGTTAAAAAAAAAAATTAAAAAAAAAAAAAAGGAATTCAGCTTTGTTTTCGTTGTGATAGTTCACTGGTTTGAGGAAATATTATAAAGAAAAAAATTAATCTTAAGAATCTAGTTTACGGGGCAGCTGGGTGGCTCAGTTGGTTAAGCGTCTGACCTCGGCTCAGGTCATGATCACACAGTTCGTGGGTTCGAGCCCCGTGTCGGGCTCTGCGCTAACAGCTCGGAGCCTGGAGCCTGCTTCGGATTCTGTCTCCCTCCCTCTCTGCCTCTTCCCCACTTGCGTGCTCGCTCTCCCTCTCAATCTCTTTTTCAAACATAATAAATAAACATTTTTTTAAAAGAATCTAGTTTACAATCATAATCTTACCTGACCTATGAGGTAATTTTAGAACAAAGGGCTTCATATCTACCACAAAGTGATCAAATTCTGCATCCAGCTTCTCCCACTTTTCTTCTTCACTTCCCATTTCCATAATTCAGTCTGTAAGAGATTTAAAATTAAAATATTAAGATCTGTCTGCTGAGGACCACACAGCTCTGATGAAAGAGAGCAAGGAAAACACATTAGCGTCAAATATCCCCAAACTGATCGATAGATTTGTTGTCATCCCAGTCAAAATCCCAGCAATAGTCCTTGTAGATATGTACAAGCTGAGTCTAAAATGCATATGGAAAGGAAAAGGAACCAGAAGAGTAAAGGCAATTCAGAAAAAAAAGAACAAAGTTGGGGAACTCACACGACCTGATCTTAGGATGTCCTATAAAGCTAAGGAGTCAAGACAATGAATGCAGTGCTAGTGAAAGAAGACACAGACCAATGGAACTAATCAGAGGTCAGAAATTGACCAACGCAAGTATGGACAGCTGGTGCAGATCAGTATGGACGCAGTGTGGACAAAGGGGCAAATCACGGAGAGATGACAGGTTTTACCACAAATATGCTGTAACAAGTTGGGCACCTATATGCAAAATAAAGAAAAAAACCCTCAACCTAAACCTCACACTGCAGACAAAAGTGAACTCAAAACAAATCACAGACCTAAGTGTAAAATGTAAAACTATAACACTCTTAGAAGAAAACATAGGAGAAAATCTTGATGACTTTGGGTTAGGCAAGGATTTCTTCTCAGGACACCAAAAGAACTACCCATAAAGTAAAAATTATTATATTGGACTTCACCAAAACAGAAAAAAAAACTTTTGCTCTGCAAAGGACTCCATTAACGATTGAAAAGATAAGTCACAGACTGGGAGAAAATATTTGCAAATCATATATACATATATATATATATATATATATATATATATATGCACATATATATGTATATGAGTCACAAAGGATTCATATCAAGAACATACAAAGAACTCTCAAAACCCAACCGTAAGACAACAACCCAATAAAAATAGCAAAAAAAAAAAAAAAGAAAAAAGTCACTTTACCAAAGAAATTATACAAATGACAACTAAACACATAAAAAGATGCTCAGCATCATTAATCATTAGGGAAATGCAAATTAAAGTCAAAACGAGCTCTCACTACACACTCTGTAGGACAGCTAAAATAAAAAATGCCAAATAAACAATACCAAACACCAGTGAGCACACACAATGACAGGAACTCTCAGGAACTGCGGGTAGGAGTGCGACACGGCACAGCCACCCGGGATCATGATTTCGTAGCTTCTTACGCCATTCAGCACACGCTTGCCACGTGACCCAGAAACCTCACCCTTGGGTGTTTCCTCAAGCGAAACAGTCTTTATTCACACAACCTTACCCGAAGGTAAGGCTTATAGCTGCTATCTCCTTGGGTAATCAAACCCCAGGAAACAAGCCCAATGTCCCTCCCCTGGGGAACAGGTAAACAAACTATGATGTACCCACACAACCAAGGAGTACTCAGCAACAGAAAGCAATGAACCACTGGCATCCGAACGGAGCACGGATAAACCGCAAATGTAGCCCACTAAGCGAAAGAAACCATTCTCAAAGGGCGACACACTGTATGGACCCATTTGTATGACATTCTAGAAAAGGCAAACAGTGTGGGCACAGAGAACAGTGGTTCACAGGGCTCAGCAGCTGGGGGAGTACCGAACACAAGGCCGTGGCACAAGGAACACAGCTGGGGTGTCGGGACTGTTCCGCGTGTTGTCTGTATAGGAGGTTAGAAGACGCTGTTCCAGGCATGTGTAGAAGCTCACCAAACTGTATACCAAAAAAGTGATTTTTAACTGTATATAAATTCAAAAACGTTAATTCCCCTCAAAAAAAACCTTAAAGTATCAGTCCTCACATTTCTTCCTAATTAGCAAGAAAAATACTATATGTAAGAAGGTGAATCCCAAAACTCGGTAGGTTTTGACAAAACTCCTTAAGTTAAAACTATCTACGCTCACCATGTTCCTTTCAATTAAAACATGTCTTGAGGCACCTAGGTGGCTCAGTTGGTTAAGCGTCTGACTTGGGCTCAGGTCATGATCTCATGGTTTGTGAGCTCGACCCCTGCATCAGGCTCTGTGCTGACAGCTCAGAGCCTGGAGCCTGCTTCAGATCCTGTGTCTCCCTCTCTCTGTGCCCCTCCCCCCGCTCATACTCTTTCTCTCTCTAAAAAATAAACAAACATTAAAAACAATTTTTTTAATGTCTTGAAAGGGATATGGACTCCCTCTACATTACACATAGTCCCCAGTTTGTCATTTACTCATTTACAAATTATATGTTGGAAAAAAGCTCTGTTCCGCCTCATTAGCTGTCTTCCTCCACAGCCGGCCTCGTCTCTGCCCAACCAGCTTCTAATACTTAACCACAGTACCTTTCATCTTACTACCTACCAACAGGCTCTTCCTAGAAAGTTCTCTCTGCCTGCCTCTGGGAGTAAACCACAGCTTTTGCTGGCCGCCATGACTTCCCTCCCGGTTGTCAGAGGTGAACCCATTCTCTCTCGGGCCCATGGTACCCACTCTCTGGGGTCTTCCACTCTCCCTTCAGCCTCGCCCCGGAAGGAAAACACTTACTGAGATCCGTACTGCCGCGTCCCAACCGCTGCCCCTCCAAGCTCAATCCAGAAACTCTCCTCTTAGGAGGCCCTCAGCACCTGACTAGCCCTTGTCCTCCTCATTCCCGCCGCTCTGATCTTCCCAAATCCCTTCTATCAGATCACAGCTCTTACCCTCTTAAACGCTCTCCTCCTTCTGCTCCCTCAGCAAGACTGTGCTCCTTGACCACCTGCTTCAATCCCCAACTAAGGGTCTGGAGAAAACAGGCACTGCCTGTAGTCACACAGCTTCCTACCTTACCCGAATTGTCAGGTGTCTTTCACCATTTCCTGCTCCACAAAGCAGCTTTTAAGCTTTTACCAGACATTTTAAAGCCCCTCAAACTGTTCTTTTCTCCTCTCACTCTGAATTAAAAAAAAAAAATCTTACCTCGTTTCATGGAAAAAATAATAGTCAGGTGGTGACACCCCAAAAGGCTCTTCCTTCTGCCTCTCAGCTTCCCTCTAAGAGAACAGAATGCCTCCTTTCCTCCTTTGCTTCTATATCCAAAGCATGAACTCTCCTCTCTACTGCCAACACTTCGATCACCTATCAGTTACCTCTTCCCGGGTTCAAACTCTCCGCTCCCGGGGTCTCCATCCCCTCCCCCGTTCCCATTCTCTAACCCCCCCGAAGTCAATATATCAACAAATAGTCGGAAATGTTTCAAAACCTACCTGTTATCTCTCTTCTCGCTGCCACCATCTCAGAGATATTGCAACCCACTATCTGGTTTCCCTGCTTCAGTCACTGGTACCAGAAGAAGCCCCCCACCCACCCCCACCCGCCACCTCCAAGTGCAGAGCTGAGCATATCACTCTATTTTAAAGTCTCTCCTAGAGTGCCTGGGTGGCTCAGTCGGTTAAGCGGCCGACTTCATTCAGCTCGGGTCATGATCTCAAGGTTGGTGAGTTCTACCCTTGCATCAGGCTCCGCACCACCAGACCATCTCTCACCTCTCCCTACATACACACTGCCTAATACACCCACCCACCAAAGGCCACCTCCCCACCGCTGACCTCCGTGCCATGCCTCCAACCCTCCAAGCCCTTACTCGTCTTCCCCACAGGCTGTCCCCTCTGCCTGCGGTCAGGTAAACACAACTCAAATGGCACTTCTGAATAAAGCCTGCCCTGCTCGGCCTAGACGCCCATTGTGCCAGACTCAGCATGCACTGCCCACATCTGGGAGCAGCATTCATCGTGCTATCATTTTTTGTACACATCTATATATTATTTACATGTCTTCCACCATCTGTGACATGTTCCTGGAAGGCAGGGCCCCTGACTTACACATCTTAGTGGGCACCTAGCACTTTATCTGGCACGTATTAGAAGCTAAAGAACTGACTGGTAAATAAATGCTAACAAAAGGGAATAACGTCCCACTTTAACGTGACCAGTAAGTTTTTAAAAGACTCTGTTCTGAGTACCAAACAGATCTGCTAGAATAGAAATATTATATGGCCGCGCGCCTGGGTGGCTCAGTCGGTTAAGCATCTGACTTCGGCTCAGGTCATGATCTCACAGTCCGTGAGTCCGAGGCCCGCGTTGGGCTCTGTGCTGACAGCT
Source organism: Neofelis nebulosa (assembly GCF_028018385.1). NCBI lineage: Eukaryota > Metazoa > Chordata > Mammalia > Carnivora > Felidae > Neofelis > Neofelis nebulosa. The sequence continues at coordinate 26,014,563 of NC_080797.1, forward strand.
CGGAGCCTGGAGCCTGCCTCGCATTCTGTGTCTCCCTCTCTCTCTGCCCCTCCCTCCATCGCTACCCCCGCCGCCTTGCACTCTGTCTCTCTCTCCAAAATAAATAAACATTAAAAAAAAAAAAAAATTTTTTTTTAAGAAATATTATATGGCCTTAATTCTATTTACCAAAACTGGCAATCCTACCTTCTGCATCACAGTAGAAGAAACATATTTTCAAATTTAAGACTTGGTTAAGAGAAGTTGTATTTAAATGCATTTTCTGGGGCGCCTGGGTGGCTCAGTCGGTCGGGCATCCGACTTCAGCTCAGGTCACGATCTCACACTCCATGAGTCCGAGCCCCACGTCAGGCTCTGGGCTGACGGCTCAGAGCCTGGAGCCTGCTTCTGATTCTGTGTCTCCCTCTCTCTCTGCCCCTCCCCCATTCATGCTCTGTCTCTCTCTGTATCAAAAATAAATAAACGTTAAAAAAAAAAAATTAAAATAAATAAATAAATAAAATAAATGCATTTTCTGATTGGTTAGTTGGCTTGGGGGTGTTTGGAATGGCTGTTTTGCATTCCTACAACAACTAACTGCATTCTAATATAATTACACCCGTTATGTACTTGGTAACAAAAGGCTAGATACCACTGCAGAGTATTAGATCATAAAGGTGAAAAGCAACTATTCAAATGGATGACCAAACAGAAACTCACAAACCCAGAATTCTGAACACAGCTCCAGCCCAGGAGTATACTCCCAGGTTTTAACAACGCATCCTGCCCTCGTACTCAAACATCTGCCTGACAACACCCACCAATGAAGCTAAAGCAAAAGATTTTTAATCATCACTAATTGGCAATAAATTCTTTGACACATGCAGGAGATGTTAATGTTTAACGTTAGAGAAAACTAAAACTCAACAGCTAAAAGACTCACCCAAAGTCATGAAATAAAGCGCAATGCTAGAATTAAAATTCTGAAGTCCCTAGCTCTCAGATCCATTATATGGAACCTGTGAGCCATTTACATACACGTCAGCAATATCTCCAACTAATAAAGACATATTTTGAAAAGTAGAAAGGCAATTGGAATTGTTACAAGGAGACACAATACTGGAGTACACATTTTTTTAACACAATAAAAGGTCAATATGATATTTACAAAAAGCTAAAAATCTGCATCTCCTTATCCCTTATTTATTCTCCAATAAAATTAAGAAATGCAACAAGGAAAAACTGTTACCATTTCAAACCTTCAAGGAATTCTTCCTACACAAATGACATCTTTTTTTTCAAGTTCATTTATTTATTTTGAGAGAGAGAGTATGTGTGCAAGTGCGCAAGGGGCAGAAAGAGAGGGACAGAGAATCTCAAGCAGGCTCTGCCCTGTCTCTGCAGAGCCTGATGCAGGGATTGATCTCACAAACCATCAAGACCTGAGCCGAAATCAGGAGTCAGATGCTTAACCGACTGAGCCACCCAAGCGCCCCACAAATTACATCTTGTAAACAAGCTATATCTACTTAGTTCCATCTAATCAAAAAGTTTTACCACTATTTAAAGCTCTATCTTTTTTTTAAATTTTTTTTTTTTTTCAACATTTTTTATTTATTTTTGGGACAGAGAGAGACAGAGCATGAACGGGGGAGGGGCAGAGAGAGAGGGAGACACAGAATCGGAAACAGGCTCCAGGCTCCGAGCCATCGGCCCAGAGCCTGACGCGGGGCTCGAACTCACGGACCGCGAGATCGTGACCTGGCTGAAGTCGGACGCTTAACCGACTGCGCCACCCAGGCGCCCCTAAAGCTCTATCTTTGACTGAGTCTTTAAGTACTTCTCATGTGCCTACTAGTCACATAAATCACTTCAAAACCAAAAAAAGAAGTCAATTGGGTGACTCTTCTTAATAGTTATACTCTATATTTGATCATGTCTTTTATTTAACTCACTGCCATTGTCTTTTTTAAAACCTATTTATATGTGGATGCCTCTCAAACAAGCTAAAACCTTCTCAAGGTGCTTAGCTGCCATAGGAGTCAGCAAGGCAGAAAGAAGCAGGCCACAAATATTAAAAGGCCTTAGGAGAAAAGCAGCCACACTGCCAAACAAAAAATACACCCCACATATATATATATGCCCGTTGCCAAACACAACAAACACATTCCTGAAAGTTGCAAGAAAAAAAACCATTTTGTTCAAAACATATTTTAAATGTATGGTGAGTCATTCCAGAAAACTTGAAATACGTCCCTCAGTAGCTCAGTCTTACAGGTACATGGGATGTTTGGACAGTTACGGGAGCACTGACAGAGCCTTCCCTGACGGGGCCAGGAGCATGCTGTGTGCTTTACAAACGTCTCCCGGTCATAGCCCTGGGAGACAGGCACTATTTCAAAGCCACCTGCCAGAGCAGGAAGCTGAGGCTTAGCAGAGTTAAGTTACTGACCTAGAGTCAGTCCCACAGAAAGTGGCAGCTGGGCCTGAACACGGTGTGCCCGTCATCGTGCGCTCCACCCCACTGCAGCCCGACCACTACGCGGAGGCTCCTGTCGTTTCGTTTGCCTTTTCTTATTTTTACTCCTCTTTTAACATAAAGGACAAATAATAAAATAGCCACCCAGTGATCAGAATACAGGCTGTTCGTCTGTACTGATGTTGTTTTCTGTTGCACAATGGAACTCGGAAACCCTCGCTGGCCCCAGCACGCCGCGATGCTGGGCCAGGCCTTCCCGAGCTCACTGCTGTCGGGACTGTCCCCACAGAGGAGCCAGCCCCTGGGTTCTGCCCTCACTCTGGGGTCGTCCATCCTGTCCTGGGAGGAACTTTCCCTGCAAGAGTGGAGAGCGGGCACGGGGCGGGCGGCCTGCGAGCCCGCGAGGCAGCGGCCGCTTCCCTACCTTGTCCCGGACACAGATTTCTCCTCCCCAGCGGAGCGGTCCGATCTCTGGACCCCGGCTCGCGGACCAGCTCCATCCGCCCAGCAAACTTTACCCAGAACTTTCCCCGTCCGCGCCCGGGCTGGGTTTCACTCCACAAGTGGAACCGCAGCGGTCTGCGCCCAGAGCCCCCCAACCGGGCGCGCGCCCCACAGGCCTTGCGAACGGGCCCGGGGCCTGCGGGGCGACGCCCCTCCCCGGACCGGCGGGCACGGGCGGGGCGACCGCCACCCCGCGCAAAATTCCACTCGAGAACCCGGGTTGTAGGGGCAGGACGGGGAAACTCGGGAAATCAAGAACCTGGCGCCCCTACATGCAAGCTTTCCGGTCGGCCGCCGCGCCGCCACCCCCACCGCCGCCACCGCGAAACGGTTTCAAATCCTTGCGGGCCGCCGCCGTCGCCACCGCCCAGCAGCACGGGGGCGGGGACTTCCGCGCTCACATTCCCCGCCCCCTTCCCCACCCCTCCGGCCGCGGCCTGCGCGCGGCGCCGTTGCCATGGCGACGCTCCCGGCGAGGGCCGCCTTCGCCCGGCAAATCGGGGGCGGGACTTCCGCGCTGGTTTCCCCGCCCTCCCGGTCGCGTGCTGGGCCCCGGGCCGTTGCCATGGCGACGCTGCGGGTGGTCGCACTGCCTCCCCGGCCGCCTGGCAGCCTAAAGGCACGTAGGCGGGTCCCAGGCGGAGGTTCCTTGGGAAATCCCACCGCTGTCTGCACAAGGCTGCCCTCGGGCACCCCGCGAGGAGAGTAGCCCGTGAACATTTTAAGCGTCGTGGAGAAGAAACAAGTAGAGGGGGAAAAAAATGGAATGGCTGGAGGGTGTTCACAAAAGGGTGTGCCCATTTGGACAGACGTCGCTGAGTCTCAAGGAGTGAGAGTTTACTGCCTGGTATCTCACAACCCACAAGTGAATGAGGTCGGATTAAAGAGGGAAAATAAGCATTACCTTGTTCCCTTTTTTTTTTCTTTTTTTTTTCTTTCTTTTTTTTTTTTTTTTTGCATTCAGAACTATCTGAGGTTTCAAGAAACTTGCCCCCAAATTCTGAAGATGCTAAAATAAAACAGAAGGTTTTGTGCTTATCAGTTCTGTGTAGAATGGCAAGATAGAGTGGAAAATGTAATTTGGCTCCTCCCAGGAAGCCTCAACCTCCTCAGGGCAGTCTCCGTGTGTGCATTGCTGTGTTATGGTGTTCTTTGGTCTTCTATCGCATTTCTGGAAAGGCTCTGAAGTATATTTATTTAAATACCAGGCAGAAACCAAATTTAAGTTGTAGAAACACTCACTTAAATGAAATTCAGTTTACCACTGTTTTTCATCTAATTTCACAACAGGACTCCTTCTGCAGTGTCTCTGCAACACTCAGTGTGATGCCAAATCTAACATAAGCACAGCTTGAAGCAACTTTTCGGTTTTCCATAAAGAAAATAGAAGATTCATTCACTTGTAACTAGGTACTTTCAAGCTTCCAGAGGGAAGTCCTGGTCTCTCCAAGGTGCTTTTGCAAACCCCTTCCACCAGAAATAAGTACCGACCGTTCTTCATTGTTTCAGTGACTAATTATGAAGGCTAAGGGAAGGCAACGGTATGAAATGTTTTTAAAAACGAGTTTTCCAAAGCATATTTGGGCATGTTTATAGCTAAACAATGATCAGTAATCCAGATCATTCGCACTGCCAATCAGGGATGCAAAAGCCATGTACGCAATTGATGGCAGGAATCTAACCACATGGTGAAGTTTAAAATATGTAACCGCGTTGCAGGAAGAACGTGAAATGAATTTTTGACATTCGATGTCTAAATGAACATGAGCAAAAAAAAAACAAAAAAAAGAAGATGAAGAAAGAGATCAAGGGGGAAAATGTAACAAAGTCAAATTCATCTGAGGGGAAATTACTGCAGAGGGGAAAAGATGTGACTGAAAGTAAAAAGTAATAAAAACTGATAGTAAACTTCTTATTTTCTCTAAGTGAAAGTAAGAAGATAAGAAAATCTCCCTTTATACTTTTAAGAACTAGCAGATTGTCACTTTTTTCATTTAAAAATAAAGTATGAGCGCCTGGGTGGCTCAGTCAGTTAAGCGTCCTACTCTTGATTTTGGCTCAGGTCATGATCTCACGGTTCGTGGGTTCGAGCCCCGCATCGGGCTCTGCACTGACAGTGAGGAGCCTGCTTGGGATTATCTCTCTCTTCCTCTCTCTCTGCCCCTTCCCCGCTTGTGCTCTCTCTCTCTCTCTCTCAATAAATAAATAAATAAATAAACTTAAATTAAAAAAAAAAAAGAATATACAGTTGACCCTTGAACAATATAGGTTAGTACTGCATGGGTCCACTTATACACCATTTTTTTTTTTGTAAATACAGTAGTACAGTCCTGTAAATGCTTTTTTTCCCCTCTTCCTTATGATTATCTTTTCTCTAGCTTACTTTATTGTAGGAATACAGTATATGATACATATAACATACAAAATTCGGGTTAATCGTCTTTCTATTCTGCTCAACAGTTGGCTATTAGTAGTCAAATTTGGGGGGAGTCAAAAATTATACATGGATTTTCAACTGTGGAAGGTTTCATCCACCCTAATCCCCATGTTGTCCAAGGGTCCCCTGTACATATATACCTATACAGATGCAAACAAAAATATTGTTATGATAGGCATGGAGGTTTTTGTTATTTATGTCATAAATATGTAGGTGAGATACCAGCTTGAGACTGGGCTGTGTTCACCTTAGAATTCAAGCCTATATGTCCTATTGAGTGACCTCTCATTACATGAGAACCAAGGAACCCCTAAGAGATGGTGAGCAGGTCTGGTTCAGTGGTAAGAAAGAACATTGAAGGAAAGCACTATGCTGGCCATGCAATGGTTTCCAGCTCTCCTCCTCTTGTTGTAGTAGAGTGATTCCTAATCTTCAGAGGTAAGGAACTTCCTCTGAAACTCTTTAAAAGTTATAACCGTCCTCCCTTACTTCTCCACCATCAAACGCCTACATGCCCCAAAATATGCATACAAATCAAAGGATTTCCAAATTTTCTGAAGTCCATCCATAGTGCCTAGGTTAGGAACTCCTGCTGTGTGGATTTTTTTTTTTAATGTTTTTATTTATTTTTGAGACAGATACAGAGCATGAGCAGGGGAGGGGCAGAGAGAGAGGGAGACACAGAATCTGAAGCAGACTCCAGGCTCCAAGCTGTCAGCACAGAGCCTGACGCGGGGCTCGAACTCATGGACTGTGAGATCATGACCTGAGCTGAAGTCGGATGCTTAACCGACTGAGTCACCCAGGTGCCCCTGTGTGGATTTTATTTTTTATTTTTTTAAATGTTTATTTATTTTTGAGAGAGAGAGAGCACCCAAGAGGGGGAGGGCAGAGAGAGAGAGGGAGAGACACAGAATCCAAAGGAGGCTCCAGGCACAGAGCCCGACGTGGGACTCAAACCCATGAACCAGGAGTTCATGACCTGAGCCGAAGTCTGATGCTTAACTGACTGAGCTACCCAGGTGCCGCCTGCTGTGTGGATTTTATACCCATTTAAACACTGAGAACAGAAGCCATCACCAGCATTTGTGAACATGATTCTGAAGGTACCACACTCCATACAGACAACATTGCCCCTAGCAAGGGGTTCTAGCAACCTCAGGACAGGCATCAGTAAAAAGCAGCAGCAGCAAGGAGGCCTTCATCGAGCATCAGAGACCAGAAGTGAGAATAACAGCATCCTCACAGCTCCTCACACTTGGAAAAAAATAAATGACACACAGCATACGGTAGCTGAGTAAGATACAGAGCACACCCTGTATTCTGGGTGACCCTGAGGACCTCCGTTAATATTTGGGAAGAAATAGCTGGAATGAGAGTCAATTCAGGGACCTCAAGGGTAAAGCCAGATAAATACTCTTTTTTGACTGTTGTAGTATAGCCCCAAACTTATGTGGCCTGAAAAATACAGTTTTGTGTAAACCTTTTATGGCCAAACACCTACACCAACCAATTAATAGGACTTCTGTGTCTGGTTATCTTATAAAACATAATGTTTTTTCAGCTCAAAATATATTTATTGAATGCTGCTAGGTGTCATTGAACATCTGGTATATATCCTCAGGGAATGTTTCCTTTTTTTTTTTTTTTTTTTTTTTTAATTTTGAGACAGAGAAAGAGAGAGAGAGAGAGAGAGAGAGAGAGAATCCCAAGCAGGTTCCACACTGTCAGCGCAGGATAGAGGGCTCAAACTCACGAACCACAAGATCATGACCTGAGCCAAAATCAAGAGTGGGATGCTTAACTGAAAGCCACCCAGGCACCCCAGCTGTACCAGGAATGTTCTGACACTATTTTTTGCTTCAGCTTAAGTGTCACTTACTCAGAAGGGCTTTCATTGATTTTTTTTTTTTATGTTTATTTATTTTTGAGAAAGAGAGGGAGCGTGAACAGGGGAGGTGCAGGGGCGGGGTGGGGGGGACAAAGTATCTGAAGCAGCCTCTGTGCTGACAGCAGAGAGCCCGATGCAGGGCTCAAAGTCAAGAGCCATGACATCAGGACCTGAGCTGAAGTTGGACGCTCAACCTACTGAGCCACCCAGGGGCCCCAGGCCTTCATTGATTCTTAAACCACCCTTACTCTCTTTCACGGTCCCCTGTTCCTTTTCTTCACTGCATCTACCAAAATTTATGATCAAATATTAATGAATATCAACAATCTTTTTCAAATGCTGGTGGCTCTATAAGGACAGGAACCATATGTGTTGGGTTCACCGTTGTAGACCCAGCCCCTTGCAGAGGACCTTCCACTTAGAGTCAATAAAGCTTATTGATTCAAAGAATGAAGGCAGATTGGTCTTCTGTGCTTTTCTCTGCACCTGTGGCAGAATATAGCCACTCCTTAACTTCCTAGTTTACAGAGCTCCCATTCAAGAGTCCCGGAAGTCTAACTTTTCTGAATCCAAATATCTTCCCAGGAGAGTGCACCTGATTCCTCTGGTTGAATCAAATGAGCACACTTCATCAGATTGGGTATGGTCAGGAGATTGGGCATCCCACTGTATAAACATAACTTTATTAGCTCATCTTTGTGCTCGAGGACAGGGATTGGCATTTCTTTCTCAGAGAAGAGGACGGATGGGGTCCCCCAAATGGTGCCAAATACAAAAAAGCTTCAGGAGTTGTGAGGACAAAAATGAGTTTCTGTCCCCTAGAAGTTTAAAATAGAGTAGGAGGTAATAAGACAAACATCAAGTAACCACATTTGGAGTCATTTAAAAGGTATATAAATAATACGTTATGGGAACAGAGGGAAGATAAAGCAAACACTAAAAAGTGATAAAGTCAGGGTATGAAAATATATACTCAACCTTGTTTTACCTTTGGCTTTAAAAAGGTTTTGAAATTGAAACATTATTTCCATTGAAAATATTGTTTTAAAGAAAAATATTGTTTCCTATCAGCTACAAATGACTTAAATGAAATGAGTTTGTTTCAAAAACAAGTAACATTTTGCCTCAATTTTAAAAAATCAAATGGTAACATAGCTGATGTTGTAAACATGAGAGTAAAAACATGACTGTAAAATATAAATTGTTTTTCTTTCTTGTGTGAGAAGTTGATTACACTATGCTTCTCATGTTGAAAGGAATCCGTTTATTTTCCAAATCTAAAATTGAGAGATTAGTCTAGAGAATACTGAACAATGTGAATTCAATTCTTGCCTACGTAAAAACATGGGGAAATGTGACCTTTTGCTAATTAGAAAGATAATAATTATCCATACATAATTTGAACTAAGCCTGCGTTTTGTTGTATTAAATCTGATGAACTCTATATTTTAAACTCCTGATCTATAAAACTATAGTAACTATAAAACAGACCTGGTGGGGCGCCTGGGTGGCGCAGTCGGTTAAGCGTCCGACTTCAGCCAGGTCACGATCTCGCGGTCTGTGAGTTCGAGCCCCGCGTCGGGCTCTGGGCTGATGGCTCGGAGCCTGGAGCCTGTTTCCGATTCTGTGTCTCCCTCTCTCTCTGCCCCTCCCCCGTTCATGCTCAGTCTCTCTCTGTCCCAAAAATAAAAATAAAAAAAAAAAAAAAAAAACGTTGAAAAAAAAAAAAAAAATTTTAAAACAGACCTGGAGATTACCTCCATTTTATTTAAGCCACTGTCATTTGAGTTTTCCATTTTATAAAGTTAGATATAAATCTAATTACAGTAACTTACTTCTCTTAACTTTAAGTTATGTACATAAAAAATTTACATATTTCCTCAAGGCATTCTTTTGATACCTTGATGGCCCTAAAGATCAATACCAAAAGTATAAGTCTGTACTAATAACTACTAAAAGTGAGTTGCAAAATATTATTATTCCATTTTACATACCTGCCAGACACACAAAGAAAGGAAAACAACTTGTAAGAATCTGAATCAAATGTGGACAGTGACTCTCTAGGGGAAGCAAATAAAGATATTTTAAGTTCTGTCTATTTTATTTTCCAAATATCCTCAAGCCTCTCCAAAGACAGCACCATTTTGGAGAAATTGACCCAAACACTAAATTTTGAAATTTAATCTTTCTCCTGTAAAACTTTTTCGAGTCAGGGCTTCAACAACTTCAGTGCGAACTTACCCAGTAAATTGAAGGACTGTGAATAATAAACATATAAAAAATAAAGTACAATACAAAAGAACAAATGGTAGTGATTTTGGATCACTGTGGTGGCTTATCTGGCAGTTATCCCCACTTACTATCAAGACTAATCAAGAGTTAAATACAGAGAACAAACTGAGGGTTGACGGGAGTGGGGGAAATGGGTGATGGGCATTAAGGAAGGCACTTGTTGGGATGGGCACTGGGTATCATATGTGAGAGATGAATCACTGGATTCTAATCCAGAAGCCAAGGCTACACTGTACGTTACCTAATTTGAGAATTAAAATTTTTAAAAGAGAACAATCAAGAGTTAACCGTAAAGGGAAATGGAACATTTCTTCCTAGACTGAGGTTTTTGAATTGTGTTTTTTCATTCAGATTATAAAGTTTTTAAATTTTTTTTAATTTTAATTAATTTTGAGAGAGAGAGACAGAGCGTGAGAGGTGGAGGGGCAGAGAGAGAGGGAGACACAGAATCCGAAGCGGGCTCCAGGCTCCGAGCTGTCAGCACAGGGCCCGACGCGGGGCTCGAACTCACAAATCTGCAAGATCATGACTTGAGCCAAAGTTGGACGCTTGCAAATGCTTAACTGACTGAGCCACCCAGGCACCCCCAGATTACAAAGTTTTCATGCTACTATATGGAAATTGGAAATCACTGAAAGGTTTAAAGAGGAAATTTAAAAAAATTATGTGTAATCTCACCATTAAAGAGTAACCACTGTTAATAATTACATGTATTTTCTCAAATCATATATGTGTGTGTATACATGTGTGTATAATGATTTTACTATTGATTGCTGCATCATCTGCGTGCAACAGAATTTGCTTAATTATTCTCCTGTGATTGGATATGTAAGTTATTAGCAATTTTTGGCTCTTGAAAATATTACTGTAAATATCTTTTAATATGTACATTATGGTTGAAGTTTCGGCTATCTCCATAAAAGATATCCCTCTGGGCATAAAAATTAAGGCTTTTGACTGGTACTGTCATATTGCTCTCTAGAAGTGTTTTTGCAAACTTGCAATCCCATCCAATGGTCCCTGAGAGTGGCTGTTTCACATTAAAAATTTTTCGAATCTGTGCTAACTGTGTATATGTATATATATACATATATATACACACAGTGCCTCTTTAATTTGCATTTTCCACTATTCGAAACATTGAGAGATTTAAATATCTCTATTAGTGTTTTCCTTTTATTCTTGTGCACAGAATCACTTTAGCCCTTTGTCCATTTTTCTGGAACTTGACACGATGTACGTAACTTCCATATTCTGACTTATTGTTTCAAACCTAGCAATGGCTCTGTAGACCTCACTTCCGCGTGGGCTGATATTCTAACTAATCGCATTTCAGTTGACCCACCATTTTGCATTATCAAGATACTCTGTATTAGTGGAACTAAATAAATGAATGACTCTTCAGCTATCCAGATGGCAAACAATCTACAAATACCAAAAATGATTCCTATTATGTAAACACTTTAGAAGTTAGCAAAATAATCCCACAGGCAGTAAATTCCTTAAATTGGATAGGAAATGATTCAGAACTTCCTATTGACAGGTCATAAAAGTATATCTTGGAACACAAAAATAAATGCGGTGTAAAGAGAGCTGAAACAGAATCGTGAAGCATATTCTCTCTTCTTTCACTACTAAAAAGGAAAAAAAAAAGTTACCTTTAACACAATGACACTGTGTTCCCTCCTTATGCCAGAACTAAGCTGTACACACCATTCTATCCCTACCGGTGCGGCTTACTCTATCCTGCCCTCCTGGGGAATCCATACAGGAGTTACCAACAGGGATGAACCGGCTTTTCTCCCCTTCCGTATTATGCATACTGCCCTAGACTGTTCCACCTGCTAGGGCACTTGGTAGCCTCACCCGCCCAGAAATCTCTCCACTAACGGTTCAGCACGCCTCCCTGGGCTGTGAAATTCTAACTTTAGACTGCAATCCTTTCCGCAAAGCCCCTGGGAAAATTCAAAGCTTAACTAGCAGCATAAGAATGGTAGAAACAAGGGGCACCTGGGTGGCTCAGTCGCATGTTCGACTCTTGATTTCGGCTCAGGTCATGATCTCGTGGTCATGAGTTCGAGCCTGTGTTAGGCTCTGCACTGACAGTGAGGAGCCTGCTCAGGATTCTCTCTGTCTCCCTTTCTCTCTCTCTGCTCCTCCTGCTCTCTCTCTCTCTCTCTCTCTCTCGATAAATAAATATTTTTAAAAATGGTGGAAACGATACAGTTCTGAAGTTTGGATAACTGGTTATGTCACTTACTAGCTCTGTGGCCCAGGTAAAGCAAGTTAGGTAACATCCCTGAGCTTCAGTTTCCTTCCCTTCCCTATGGCACCACTGGGAAGATACAACTATGAAAGGTGAGGTATATGGAAAATTTTGCCCCGTGCTTGCTTGCCGCAAGGAAACTCGCCTGTCTTTTCATTCCCAGCCTTTTTGCAAACACTTTTAAAAGTAATAGATGCCACTGGGAGGCAGCATTTGCACACAAAGAACGAGTTCTCTCGCACGCCCACACATTCATGTCCACACGTACGTTGCACATTCATACACACCCTCACACACGCATTCATGTGAACCCATGCATCACACATTCACACGCAGATTCATGTACGCACATCGCACATACACACACGCGCTCACATGCCCTCAAACAACACACCCGCACATGAACACACACACACTACCGCTTGAGGGATAAACTTGCTCACACATGTGCACACCAACCACACAACACTCCTTCACACACACACATTCACGTAAACACAGGCATCACACATTCACACACACACTTGGCCTACATTCCAGGCTGTTTTCTTTTCTCTCTTTCTTTTATCTTTTTACTCTTTCCCTTAGGGATTAATATGGAGAAATGATCCTTCAGGTAGATGGGAAATTTCACTGACGAATATTTATTCTGGAGTTTGGGGCCTCAGAAACAAGACCCTATAATGTTGAGAGATTGATCAGTGTCTTAGAAACGAGAGAAATCATTCTCGAATACTATAAACCTCTTGCAGATATTATCGGACAGCGTGGAGGAAGAGTTAAACCATGGACACCTTTGGTTTTGGAAGCCTAACCAGCCATAATCCACGAGAAGAAAGCCAGTCATTGGGAAACCCATCTAGGGACCTCCGTGTCTTGAAATAAGGCCTCGTTGGCCATGTGCAGCTTAGAGCATCGACTGGGTCTGCAGTCGCTAATTACCGTCACGTAACATGGGACGACAAATTCAGCCATGCCAGAATATAGGATGCCAACCAGCTCCTTAGCCATAATTTCACTCTTTCTCTACCTGGCTGCCTGTGGGGGGAAGGAGGGAAGTACTTCCTGGACTGTCAGCAGAGGAGATCACTGCACACTGGCTAAAGAGGGCATAGCTGAATTTTGATAACAGGCAACCTGTTGACCTAAGAAGAAAACCATCTGGGAAAGAGAACCTACTAATGTTCCTAATGGACCACAGACTCACTAAATAGGGTCCTGCAATGGGGCAGTTTCTATGGATGGGACCCTCTAATCCAAACTGCCTCCTCAGGTTGCCAAAATAGCAGATTTTTCTTTCTATGAAAATATCGTAAGTTAGAGGACTCGATGCTAAGCTTCAAAGCCTGCTCTGATTAATTTTTCAGGAAACCAAGCTTATCTAGCAGCCTGAAATGCCTCCCAATGAGCAGAATGGTACAAAAGGCCATCCTCAACAAACCTACTAGATTCTAGGAGCTTCTTTGTGGAGCAGGCTCACCTTCCTCAGGCGGTGGGAAGTAGAGACGTACTGTAGGTTTCAAATTGGAGGGGCGCCTGGTGGCTCAGTCACTTAAGCAGCTGACTTCAGCTCAGGTCATGATCTCATGGTTCGTGGGTTCGAACCGCGCGTCGGGCTCTGTGCTGACAGCTCAGAGCCTGGAGCCTGCCTTGGACACTGTGTTTCCCTTGCTCTCTGCCCCTCCCCTGCTCGCACTCTGTCTCTCTCTGTCTCAAAAATAAACATTTTTAAAAAATTGGTTTTTAATTGGAGTGCTAGGCTCTGGAACTTTGGGCATTGTGAACACTGGGTGTTAGCAAATAACAGACGCGAAACTACAGTAATCAAGAGAGTGTGGTATTGGCAAAACAATAGACAAATCAAGAGAACAGAATAGAGTGCCCAGAGATAGACCACTGTAAATACATTCCACTGCTCTTTGATAAAGAAGCAAAGGCGGGGCGCCTGGGTGGCTCATTCGGTTAAGCGGCCGACTTCAGCTCAGGTCACAATCTCGCGGTCCGTGAGTTCGAGCCCCGCATCAGGCTCTGGGCTGATGGCTCAGAGCCTGGAGCCTGCTTCCGATTCTGTGTCTCCCTCTCTCTCTGCCCCTCCCCCATTCATGCTCTGCCTCTCTCTGTCTCAAAAATAAATAAAACGTTAAAAAAAAATTTTTTTTTTTTAAAAAAAAGAAGCAAAGGCAATTCAATGGAACAGGGATAGTCATTTTCAATAAATGGTACCGGAATAAATGGACACCCACATGCAAAAAGATTAATCTAGACACAGACCTTATCCATCACTAAACTTAACTTAAAATAGCTCTTAGACCTAAATGTAAAATGAAAAACTATAAAACTCCGAGAAGATAACACAGGAGCAAATCTAGATGATCTTGGGTATAGTAACTCTTTTTTTAGGTCCAATGTCAAAGACACAATCCATGAAAAATATCATTGATAGGCTGGACTTCATTAAATTCTGCTCAGCATGGGGCACCTGGGTGCCTCAGTCAGTTAAGTGTCCAACTTTTGATTTCGGCTCAGGTCATGATCTCATGGTTCATGGGTTCAAGCCCCACATTGGGCTCCACACTGGCAAGGCAAAGCCTGCTTGGGATTCTCTCTCTCTCTCCCTCTGAGCCACACAGGCACCCCTGTGTGGTTTATTTTCATGTTGTTTGTGTCCTTTCAACATCCAGATGTCCCAAATCTTCTTGAAAGCAGGTATTGCTTCAGTGAAATAATATTGAAAAGCTTACACCAATTGGTAGATGGCTGTTGCCCAAAAGTTCTGAGTACCAACCATGAGGCCACCAGCTCTTCCCATAAGACCTCCCATCCTGCTTTCACACGGTTTAACAACTGAAGGGGAGTGCCTGGTATATGATACATCAGGGGGCTTCGAGTCCCAACTCCCATCCCAGCCCCCAGTACAGGACCACCACCCATTCTAAGTGGCCACATATCCTACTGATCATACCCTTGAAACAGGTCATGGGAAATAAATACTTAAGTAAAGAATCCACCATTGGGTATGTTCCTTCATTGGGTATAAGCTGGACTATAGGACTTCAAAAATTCTGGATTATGTCTTTGCTGATCCCAGTAGGTTAATGAGCTTGTGAAAGAACAGGAAAGCTTAATTTTGAGTTTTTATTAAAAGGCTCTCAGAGATTGAGCAAAAGGTCTTAGAGCTCAGTTCTACATTACAAAGGTCCCCAGTAACCAACCACCAGATGCCAAAGAAAATCATTACTGACTTTCACTGCTTCCTAGCTCTGTTCAAGTGAGCTGAGGGAAAGTGAGCAATTTAAATTTTTTTTCTATGTATTTTTAAATTTTGAAATAATAAAATTCAGTGGAAAAGTATTTTCAACCAAGGGGAGGATAATAAAATACATATATATTCTTGGGGCACCTAGGTGGCTCAGTCGGTTAAGCATCCAAGTTCAGCTCAGGTCATGATCTTCCGGTTTGCGAGTTCGAGCCCCGCGTCGGGCTCGGAGCCTGGAGCCTGCTTCAGATTCTGTGTCTCCCTCTCTCTCTGCCCCTCCCCTGTTCATGCTCTGTCTCTCTCTGTCTCAAAAATAAATACAACGTTAAAAAAATTTAAATATATATATATATATATATATATATATATATATATATGTATATTCATTCTTTCCTTTTCTGGAGCAAACCTTGCGATCATGTCTAGGGCAGGAGGAGATGTTCTAAAACTTTTACTGCTGTCTTGCCATTCCTAGACCTGTGAGGTGGAATGAGGGAGAGGCCCATTTGAAAATTAATATGTAGCAAGTTAAAGAAGACAGTCGGTCTAAAACTTTGTGCTAAGCGAGGAAGTCCAGAGTGGATGGCTCTTTTGTTCAGCAAAATCCTAAAATAGGACTTTTTGGTTTATGAAGGGAGGTACAACAGTCTCAGACCCAACCTCTAATACCCAGAGAGAGAGGGAGGCATAGATAATAAATACAGAAGGAAAGGATTGAGGAAGAAAAAGCAAAATTGTTTTTTAAGGCTAAGTAATGGGATTGTGGAGATTTCGAATGACCACCTGGGAGGGAAGGAAAGGAGGAAGAACAGAGAAATCTCTTGTAGATGAAATCTGCCCCACCCCCCACACCCCCACAGGGAAGTAGGTCAAATCCTGATGAAGAAGCATCAGTTAGGAAATAGCTACGGGGAGATAGATTTCAAGAGTAGTGAGGGGTAATATTTGTGGAGCTGGCAAAGAGAAACAACTTTTTTCAGGACTTTTATAAACTGGGAATAAAGAGACCCTGGGGCAGTAGCTAGAAGAAGATGTCAGTCAACAGGAAGGATTTTTGTAATGGGTCATATCACTGTACATTTATATACTAATAGAAATGGTCCAACAGAATGGAAAAAAAATTAAAATGTAATATTGCTCAGGGCAGGGGCAAAGTCCTTAAGTAGGAGAAGGAACATGAGGTCCAGTGAATAAGGTTTGCCCTTAGATGGGAACTCAAGAGTTTATCCATGGCAACAAGATGGAGGGCAAGGAACCTGGTACAGATACTGGCTAAGTTGACAGATTTGGTCATGGGAAGATTTTTTTTTAAGGTCTTCTGTTTTCTTGGTGACATAGGAGCAAGAATATCAGGAGAGAGAGAGGAGAGAAGGTGGTTTGAGGAGGGTTTAGAAGAGACGTAGCCATGTTGGAGAGGAAGGGAGTGAACAAACTAGAAAAATACGCTAAGACCGCCAGGCAGAGCTGAGGGCTCATGTGACGGTTCTCTGGAGCATTCTGTGAAAAATACTGCAGTTGCCTTAGGTGAAAGCATTTGAGAGTACAGTGAGGGAGAGGGGAATGGAGTTTCTGGATAATCAGGTACACTTTCCCTTTCTTAGCCGTGTTCCGAGCATTTGTGTTTTTGACCCAGCTAACATAAGTGAAGTCAGCCACCATGCCGCAGTGACAGAGGCAATAAATTCAGTCACTTTATTTTCCCACTTCCGTTGTGTTCCTTGGACAAACACCGATACAAGCGTGGCATTCCATTTTGACTCTGTAAACCCGTTTAGCACGGCTTCACATCGGATGCATCGGTTTTCCAGAAAGCCAGAGAGCTGTGTTCTGTTTGGGAAGGAAAAGACAAAGATTCTAAGAGGAACAATCATTTCTTAAATTTGGCAAGTAGCTAAGCCAAATCAAATACGTTGTACAAACGTGTGGAAAAAAATTTAATTATATGAATAAAGCCATTTATGTTTTTATGAATAAAACCATTTATGTGTAAGGTTGAAGTTATGGCAGAAAACATCACGGAGATGATAAGGCACGCATATCCAAGAGAGAAAATGAAAGGGTCTGTGTAACTCTGACAGTCAAGATTAAAAGAAAAAAAACAACAACATTGTATCAGCCTTTTATTTATTCTCCCATGCACTAACAGCACGGCATCTGTCTGAACACTGTAAGAGACAATAGCCCGAAGAAATACATCAACAAAGCTCTGTTTGGTGTTTTGTTTTGTTTTTTAATTATCCTCTTGTAATATTTTGTGTACTGATTTGCACTAGGCTTAATGTCCTTTGTCAATTTCAGTATTTCACATCTCACCAGGGCCCGGCTATATTTTGAAAAACAACAATTTATCCAGTGCATTTCTGACTATTTGTGATTAGAATAACTGTCACTGTTGGAGCGCTTACTCCACGGCATGGATATCTCTGATAATCAAACCTCCGAAGTGGATTTGGTTTACTGGTTATCCTTCCCTTCTCCGTCTCTAGCTGGTCACTTCTCAAACCCTTCTCTTCTCTAACCTCCCTGCCCAGTATAGGGCTGTCAACATTCTTGGAGCACTTCTAAATTTGGAGCCAATAATAGCTTCAGCCTCTGGCCTCCTCCTTCACAGTGACAGAGATATTTAAACGCTAACCCTGAAGACTGTAAAGGTTGGCCGCTCTAAAACCTGCTCATTATACACTTCTTTATCTCACACAAAGATAATCCCATCTTCCTTAAAATATTTTTGCTCTAATGAATACTTTGCTCTACTGGATACTTTTCAAACTCTGGGAATTGCTGACGAAAGGGGGAAAAAAAAGATGTTAGAAGATCTATATACCAATTACCATTACCATGAGTTACTTTGTAACTGGGGTGAGGTCTCTGTAATCGGGGAACAAGAGGTAGTAAATATTGTTAGTATCCAATATTTCATTCAATGTTATTACTGTTATGACTCGAGCTTAATCTGGAATTATACAAGATGGCATAATTCACCTCAACATTCATCGACTAAAACCGCAACCCTGAATTTTAAGGGAAAGAATTGGAAAGGAGAATGTTAACGCGAGCGGAGGAAAGGATCGTTTTATCGCTTCGTCCTGCTCTTTCCTCCTGCCCGTCCTCTCTTTTTAAAAATCCAGTGGCCAAACTGACATGGCTTCTTATAACCATTAGGTAATACAAGTACTTATTATGGTGAGGGTCAAGTGGAATTCTAGCTAAAAGTACCAGTGTAAGACTTACCCTTGAAGCATTTGGGGATTTCAATGGTACCATCTATACACTGAGCATCCTCTGTATAGCTACATTTCTTTTCCTTATTTTTGCAGAAGAAAGAAACCTTTTCACCATGCAGCATTCCATCTTTAAATTTCTCTTGAAGCTTTACTCTCTCTCCTTGGTATAGCACAGTAGCTTTTTTAACAGATAATTTACAAGAAGCTGAAAGAGAGAATATCTGTAATCAAGACTTAGGAGTTCAGTTAGTCCTTCTGGGGACAATGCAGCATTTGAACCAACAGATTAGCACAGCGGAGACAAGTTGCTCAAGACAAGAAGATTCCAAGAATGTTCCTAGTGAGTGTGTCAGTGTCATTGCTGGTAGCAGTCGTTTATTAACAGAACCGTTAATTACGGCTTCCAAGATGGCCTTTGCCCCCCCACCCCCACCCGCAGCAGCCACCTAAGAAGGTCAACACAGACGCATCAGATTTTAGCTCCAGTGAAAAAGGACTTCCACCAGATACTGCCATTTCATATAAACCTCCACTGTCCCACTTAGATCCCATTCATTGAGGCAGTGCCACCATCCACCAGCCACTGTGAGAGTTGGCTGATAACAGCTCACAGATGCTCCTTTCTCTGAAAAATTGCCCTCAGCCTTAAGGGAGCTACCTCTCCTGGGAGCAAATCCGTCCCCACACCGAGGGAACAGCCTTTAGCCAATGACGACTGACAAGAGGAACACAGAAAGCAGGTCCCGATGCTTTTTGGTGGGATCAACTCTGGGGTAGAATTCATGGTCCTGCAGCTCCCAAGAGCATGGAACTGAAACTAGACTCCGGCTGAGACCACATGTTTGTTCAAAACGTCGTCTCTGGATCCGCAGCAGCAGCACTTGGGAACTTGGTAAAAATGCAAATTCTCAGGTGCTATCCCATATCTACTGAATCAGAAACTCTGTGTTTAAACAAGCCCCCCGGTGATTCTGGGGCACAGTGAAGTTTGAGAAGCAGTGCCCTACTTTATTCCACCAGCCTCACTCTCTCCTGAGACACTCACTGAATAAATCATCTACACTTGAATCCCTGTCTCAGGCTCTGCTTCGAGGGGACTCCAACCTAAGACACTAATTATACATCATTTTTCCTGCTGTGCCTCACTTCCTTTTCTGCTCAAGCTGCCCAGCCCCGCAGCAACCTGAGCAGAAATATAGTGCCAGGTTGTCCTTCGCATACGCGTGACACAGGATCAAGGACAGACACCTAGTTCAAAAGGAACCAGCGTTTCCAGGAAAAGACACCCGTTAGTGATAAGTCTTTGGTTGAGACGTCCGCCAGAGTCAGCCAGGTTTGAGGTGACTAAGCAGGGACACATGGAGATGAGAGAGACCACAGGGCCACTGGGATATGGAAAGAGTAGCAATGGGGCCTGATTTTCAGTTCCAATCCTCAGGAGGACCAGTTGTATTCCATTTCCTCACCTTCAATGTCCACGTGATTGCCTGTTGCTCATTTATGACAAACCCTCATTTCCTTGAACTAGCTTTTAATGTGTGGTTGGTTTTTGCAACGACGAGCAGAATCTGCACTCGAACAAAGCAGAAAAGGACGCACACAGGAAACCCACACAATCCTCCACCATGGGATCAGGGCTTGCAAAGGATCTGTTTATCTCCCACAGTCTCATCTCCAACAAGCTTGCTAAGCACAAAGCTCCCCCGTGCCCATGTGAGTCCTAAAGTCCTTCACATACCAATAACCGTGAAGGAAGTCTGAGCAGCAAGTAGAAAATGATTGGAACAAAAAAATGGCAAGTGAGGGCAATCCACTGGATAAATTCAAGATGTGTGAAGACCACACCCGTATCTCATACCTTTACAACTTGGCTGAGCGGACCAGTTTCCAGATTTGTTACATTCTACTTCTTCTGGGCCATCCAAGACATATGTATCATGGCAACCATAGGTGGCTTTATCCTTGTAATAAAGCGTTTGTTTTGCAGGATAGTTCACAAACCCATTGTCTGGTCTTGATGGGAATGGGCATTTCACTTCTAAAAAGTGTATTCAATAAAACATATTGGTATGATAAATAGTAGACTGTCGGTTATGAAATAGTTACATTCCAGTCTCCATTACCCCCATTGAGTCACTGGGTGCTCCTGTAGCTGCAAGAGAATTTCTATGTGCTTAATTCTGTCCCTCTTATCTTAAGCTCACAAGCCCCTAGATATTAAAAAAAGAAGCAACAATGCTTTGAAAGTAAATCAGTGAGCTACCAAGTTCTTTGGGATCTTATACAATCACAAGGTATTATTTATTCCATACTTCGTCTCCATGCAGTCTAAGAGGGTGGGTTTGAAAAAAGAAAAAAAAAAAAAAAAAAAGAGTCCGTCTCTTTTAATCAACAAACCATGAAATTAAAACACAAAGACTCCCTCCATGCATACTAGCACACCATTATTGGATTTCAAATGTTAAATCTAATTCTTATGAATGTCTTCAGTCTATACAAGAAGCCAGCATGAAATGTGAAGAGAAAACACGGTGCTGCTTCCTGGCACTTGAATCCTTGAGTCTATAATAATACTTCAAACAAACAAACAAAAACAGCCCAAGGAAGAAAAGAAAAGCCCTTGTCTATAGAAGAATGCAAGCTAATTAAAAATAGAAGAAAAGATTGAAAGGGCCGGTTTACAACCCCCAATGTCTTAATTGACTAAGTCGAGGATTATCAAAGAATCTTAACAAAACCATTTAACTTGAATCTAATCAACCAGATTCAGATTATGGAACATTCTACAAGGCAACTAGCCCGTACTCTTGAAAAATGTCTAGGAAAGACAACTAAAAAGGCAAGTGATCATTCTTAACTGAAGGAGACTAAACCGCATGTGTGATTCTTTTTTTTTTTTTTTTTTTTCCCAACGTTTTTTATTTATTTTTGGGACAGAGAGAGACAGACAGAACATGAACGGGGGAGGGACAGAGAGAGGGAGACACAGAATCGGAAACAGGCTCCAGGCTCCGAGCCATCGGCCCAGAGCCCGACGCGGGGCTCGAACTCACGGACCGCGAGATCGTGACCTGGCTGAAGTCGGACGCTTAACCGACTGCGCCACCCAGGCGCCCCACGCATGTGTGATTCTTGACGAGATCCCACGTAAAACAAAACACATGGATAAAAAACACTTCCTGGTCAGTTGGGGGAAATCTGCATATGACATAAATGTTGTTGTTTATATTATTATAATAGCCCAAGTTATTATTGGTAATAACGGAACACGTGGTAAATGTCTTGTCAACAGTGACAATGTTCTTGTTCTCAGGACATTCGTGCTGAAGTATTATGGGTAAGTATTTATGTCAAGATGTGTCACTTTATTTTCAGATGGTTCAGGAAGAAAAAGCATCTGTCTATGGAAAGAGAGAGGGAGACAGAGAAAGTCACAACATGCTGACAGTTGATACATCTAGGTGAAAGGTTGAAGAAGAAAAAAAGAACCTAGTGCTTAGGACTCGGGAGAATTAAATGAGGTGACACGTGTACAACATGAGATCAGTATGTGGCCCAGGATTTAAGTCCCACAAAAGGTGCTAGGTATTATTAGTAGTAGTTCCCCATGATAAAAAGCACTTATGTTTTGAATCATTCGAGAGGTATCTATAATATCTACCACAGGAGAAAGTAGCAGTCCTTAGTATAATTCCTGGTGGGCATAATAAACTCTACAATTTGTTTACTTGGTTTGCAGTCGACAAATTCAAAGATAGCAATGATAGGTCAATTTAAAAGGGGAAGAATTTTGACAATTTTTTAAATCGAATATTCTTGTGATTCTTAAATTTAGGGACACCATAAAAGCTCGTAGCGATCTGACTACAACCCAGTTTTTCACCTTCGTCTCCCAGGACTCCCCACCATAACGCTGGCTTCTCTTGACCAACCTCACCATGATATTCAGCTGTCCGTGCACACGCCCTGTTGTTTCACACCTCCCTGACTTTCCACATCCTGTAGCCCTGCGGCATGCCTTCCGCTCATTCTCCACGTCTCTGGGAAGCTCTCCCAGGTGGCCCCAGACAGGTCATTGCATTATATATAACTCTTCTGGGGTGAGAAGCCAGGTTTCATTCATCTGGTATCCCCAACACCTATCCGCATGGTGGATGCCAATAAACATTTCTTGGAAAAGGCCGTCGGAAACACTCAATGATCATGGAATTTTCCATACTTTTCAAAAATGGGATTCTACGCTGTCATGCTAATTTTGTCTTGTCATTGCACCTACCTCTGCATTCTGGTAATGTAGTCCAATTTCCATGTGCCGTGCAGGTAACTGTATCATTTCCAAACATGGCATAGTGTGGCAAGCATTCAAAGACGGCCTTGTTTCCATAGATGGAGTTGTTCCCAGCCAATGGCTTATAAACACTAAGTGTTGCAAACTTAGGTATGGCTGGTGGAGGGCAGGTTACAGCTGGAAAAAGAAGGAACAATCACTTTTATGAAAATAGCTGAGTCGTTTAAAGATACTTTTTCCAGAATGGAAAAAAAGAAAAACCAAACAAAGATTAACTTGAGAAAATGCAAAATTCGATCAAATGCTAGGGTAAAAATAACCAATTGTAGAAGTCAAAAAGGAAAATATGATCTGAAAATCAGATGATTGTATCAGTCAAAAAGCTAAAAAAAAAAAAAAAAAAAATGAAGTAAATCCAAGTCTTGTCAATATTGTCTGTGACAGTAACACAATGCATACGTTTCCATAAGTCTTTGATCCAAATGCCGCCTTGGAAGATGTTTCTGGAAGTCAGAATTGGTAGAGGACCATCCTGCATTAATTGCTGATGATGGCACTCAGTACAAAGTCATTTGTGACTTCGACGTCCCACTGCTAGTTCATGTTTCTTTGTTCCTACTGAATATGTCCTGCTTTTGCCCTCTGTATGCATGGAGTTCACATAAGTGGCTTTATGTGGAGACACAGGGGCTGTCATCCTGACCTGACTAAGATGGGGTTTCAATAAGTCCAGGAAGTTAGTGCAGACGGGGATGTGATTTCACTTGGATTATCTAGATCCCTGCTGCTCAAAGTGTGATCCGTAAACCAGCAGCATGGGCTTTGCCTGGAAACTTCTTAGAACTCCAGAAGCTCAGACCTGACCCCAGACCCATGAATCGGAATCTGCATTTTAACAAGATGTCTGGGTGATTCACATGTACAGTAAAGTGTGAGAAGCACTCATTTAGATTAGGCTGCAGCGAAAGTAGGCTTTGTGTTTGCAACCAAGAAGAAAAAGTGATTTTACATAATCAATGAAAATCTGCTTACGAGGGAAACTATAAGAACCGTGGTGATTCTGGGGCACCTGGGTGGCTCAGTCGGTTAAGCATTCGATTTCAGTGCAGGTCATGATCTCACAGTTCACGAGTTTGAGCCTCGCGTCGGGCTCTGTGCTGACAGCTCAGAGCCTGGAGCCTCCTGTGGATTCTGTGTCTCCCTCTCTCTCTACCCCTCTCCCGCTCACGTTCTATCTGTCTGTCTGTCTGTCTGTCTCTCTCTCTGTCTCAAAAATAAAGACATTTTTAAAAAATTAAAAAAAAAAAGAACCACTGAGTTAAAAACTCTACTTAATTTATCCTTAAAAAACACTTTTTTTTGGTAGTTCACATTTCCTTGAACTATCATTTATTTGAAATTGCTTTACTTTTTCACTGGCTTTTGCTAGGACAGACCTCTCTGGAATGTTCAAGAACCATAACCGTTATTGGAATGCGCAGGCCTCCTGGGCAAAGATGGGACTCCTATGAATCACGAGTTAGGGAACATCAGAACATCCCTCCCTATGTAAGCAATGCCCAGAGCCGACACTGGTAGCACGGATGAATGTCCCCGGAACAAACCAGCAGTGTTTTTTGAAGGAATCCCACTCTGCTCCTATGATCCAAGGCCCTTTGATGGAGTCTGAGCTCCCTGTTAAGGTTGCTTCCGTCTCTCCCTCATCGCTAGACACGCTTGCTAAGGGCAGACCGATGTCTCCATTAGCCATGTAGCCTCAGTGCTGAGAACTGACTATGGCACGTATGAGGTCCCCACTACACGGTTATAGAATACATAAATGGGTGAATGAATACATGAGTGAATGAGGTTCCAGACTGGGAGGAAGATGTTTGATCTCACCGTTTCCAGTTCGTCTAGTCAAATGGTGGCAGTCCCTGATTGACCAATGCCACACAAATCCAAGCTCTTGCCAAACCACCGCGATAGTGACAGAATGAGTAAACCCACGTATCCCTGCCTCTACCAGGTGGGGGATGCAAATGTGTTCACGACTAGAACGCTCCCCTGTTGTCAGTCCACAGGGGTTGTTACATCCTCTGAGATAAGAGGATTATCCAGATGAACCCTCTCCAGAAGGATGAGCGGCCATCGAATGGAGCCAGGATGGAAGGATTGCCAGGGCTTGGAACGTACAGTGCTAAAACCAGCAAAGTCCCAGGCACACCAGCTAATCGCTCTCCCCATAACGGGGGGCCCACAGACTCACGAGCACAGACAGGAAGGTCAACACTCCATCTTCCCTCCTCAGTGCATTTAGCAGAACTAGCTCCACTCAGATAAAACCTGCAAAAGGAACACGTAATCCATCAAGCAGTAAAATGATCCATCGACGGCATCTCAAATGTCTTCTCCACTGAGCACTGCTTCGGATTAATGCTGCTGACGGCTTCCCCATTTTGTAATGCAGTTTCCCTGAGGAGCTCAGCACTCACTGGAGGTTCATCAAATCTCCCACCTCAGGGCTGCAGGGGACTCACTGAGGAATGAGAGTGCTCCGTAGATGTGCATGTAGAAACCAAACCCCCAAAAGTGAATCAAACTGAGCTATGGCTACTATTCATTTTCCAAAACTATTCACTCCACAGACACAAATGGGTAAAAACAATGCAGTACATTTCCACTGAAAATATAGCATTGTCTCCTCAAAGCCAATCGTTTCAAGGTCCTTTTTCATCAGGCCCACAGTTAATTGGTGTTCAGATGAAAGGAGTCCATTTCTCTTTCACACATAGTATTTCTTAATTTCCAATCCCAAACAAGAACCCTAAGCAAAATTTTGCGCTAATGTGCAAACAACACGTAATTAACAATGTCACTGGTAGTGTCTTTGGTCATAAGGCAAATGAGCTATACGACCGACCGTATGTGCTTTCTTGCTGGGGATCCGGTACTGTATCATGTGAGGATTGACAGAACTGTGTTCTACATCATCATGCTCCCAACCTTCTCCAAAGAACCTTCTAGAGACTCCCAAGTCAGTCAACCAAATCAGGTTCATAACTAAAGCCCAAGTCCAAATCCTAAACTATTTAAACCTTCATGCCAAGATTTGTCTCAGAGATTATAAAGAATTATCATCCAGTTTTAATCGTTCCAATGTACCTCCTCAGATAAGTAATTAATCAGGAGAAGGAAAGTTTGATACACTAGTGACTTCATATTTTACTAGCTGTTATATTCTCCATCCCTTACCCCATCCCAACACCACTGCGGTATAGTTAAAAGCAGGACTAAAATCGATTTGTTTTCAGCAAGTCCAGGCTGAAGGCTACAAATTAAATATGTCTTGCTATTTAGCTTAAGGGCACAGAAATGTTCTTCCACATCTGTTAGAAGTCTTTACCCGGTGTTGCAAGAAAAACTGATGGTGTTGGGATATTCAAAAGTTGTGTAGCGTACAGCTCCATTTTCTAAGATTCCAGCGAAAGGACATACTCTGGCTGTAAATTGAAGACAGAAAAGTACATTTTAATTTATAGAATTTTTCATTAAAATAAAACCATATACACTCATTCCTGTTCTTTGATCCAGTAACTCTGCTGGTAACTAGTCTAAGAAAATTACACAAAATTAGTTAAATGATAAATGCCCAAAGGGGCTCATTGCACTGTTACCTCAAATAACAAAAATTGGACAGGCTAAATGTTTACCATCAGGTGAATGATTTGATTAATTATGAGAAATCAACAGTTGAACTCTTATGCAGCCAGCAAAATATGAATTACAAAGACCATGATAGTCAGTGTTCGTGCTATGCTGACGAAAATAGAAAAATACAAAATGGTACCTACTCAGTGCAGTGATGCAAAACTATATGTGGAAAGTAACTTGAAAAAAAATAAAATTGCTACTATTTCAGAGTTATGGCTGATTTTTTTTTTATCGTTTATTTATTTTTGAGACAGAGAGAGACAAAGCATGAATGGGGGAGGGTCAGAGAGAGGGAGACACAGAATCTGAAACAGGCTCCAGGCTCTGAGCTGTTAGCACAGAGCCCGACGCGGGGCTCGAACTCACGGACCGCGAGATCATGACCTGGGCCGAAGTCGGCCGCTTAACCGACTGAGCCACCCAGGTGCCCCTGTGTTATGGCTGATTTAAATAAAACATTTCCCCTATAATGTTATAACTGTTTTCCATTAAAAATAACATTTAGTCCTTTTTCAGTCAAAAAGCATAGTAAAATTGGGGCACCTGGGTGGCTCAGTTAGTTAAGCGTCCGACTCTAGATTTTGGCTCAGGTCATGATCTCACGGTTTAGGAGATCGAGCCCCATGTCAGCCTTGTGCTGACAGCATGGAGCCTGCTTGGAATTCTCTCTCTCTCTCTCTCTCTCTCTCTCTGTCTCTGTCTCTCTCCCTCTCTCTCTGTCCCTCCTCTGTTCATGCTCTCTCTTTCTTTCTCTCTCTCTCTCTCTCTCAAAATAAACAACCATTTAAAAAATGTTCTTAAAATTTAAAAAAGCATACTAAAATCACTTGTATGAAATGTATGATTTTTCACAAAGGTCGTGTTCCTATGACCAAATAACCAGAGTTCAGATAGGTCCATATAGTTATTTTTACTGCTTAATTTCTACATAAAATTGCCAGAAATTCTATTGGGTTGATTGCTCAATATTTGACTGTAAAGTAATGCTGGCATAAACCACAGAACCATGTTCTGAGAAATAAAGAAATGGAACCATCCTCCATAAGGCAGTAGCAATAAGTTTATACTTAAATGTTTATATTATATTTATATAAAATATTACAATTTATTATCAATTATGGTTATAGAATCATATTCTATTTATATAATTAGTTTTATTATAAAGTATGATATGATTATATTAAACCTGCCTTCATTTTGAGGCAAAGTCCAAAAATCTGATGATTCCTCATGTTTTACTTTTTTTTTTTTTACGTTTATTTATTTTTGAGACAGAGAGAGACAGAGCATGAATGGGGCAGGGTCAGAGAGAGGGAGACACAGAATCCGAAACAGGCTCCAGGCTCCGAGCTGTCAGCACAGAGCCCGACGCGGGGCTCCAACTCACAAACCACGAGATCATGACCCGAGCCGACGTCGGCTGCTTAACCAACTGAGCCACCCAGGCACCCCTGTGTTTTACTTTTTCATGAGTCCCTTTGGCATCTGTCTAAATTTCAGGGTATCTGCACTTCTTTATCACTTCTGCAGTGTTTCTCTCTCTTTTATCCTAGCACATCTCTTTTTTTTTTTTTTTAAGTTTATTTATTTTGAGAGAGAGAGTGTGTGTGTGTGTGTGTGTGTGTGCGAGCAGGGGAGAGGCAGAGACTGCGGGAGAGAGAGAATCCCAAGCAGGCTCTGCACCCTCAGCACGGAGCCTGACACAGGGCTTGAACCCATGACCTGAGCCAAAGTCGGACGCTCAACCAACTGAGCCATCCGAGCACCCCCGGTAGGTCTCTTTTTTACATCTCTTCTAGTTCTGGGCTATGCTCACCTCCTCCTCTCTAAATAGCACCCATCGCCCTTGGTTTCCCCTCCAGTGGACATACTCCCCAAGCCCTCTTGTTTCTTCACAACCCTCCACTCCTCGGCTCTGCTGGCTCACCGTGCCCTGAGCATGACGAGGTAGGTTATCCCCGCAAATGTCCAGAATCCCAATGAGGGGGGGGGAGCATGTGAGAGAAGGCACTGACTTACGTATACACTTCAAGGTGTTGATGGGCCAAATTCCCGTGAGAGGACATGTAAACCTCCTCATCCCACCCCGGGACACGTAGCCCGGCTGGCAAGTGTAGACTATCTGCTCCCCTGGGTCATAGGATGCTTTTACTGGAACGACTATGGCAAATGGTAAATCATCTGGTTTGGGACAGGCTGAAATAGAGCACAAAGCGGTTAGTTAAGAAATCTACGTTTGCATTTTTAAGCTCAGCTAGCCTGTAAATGAAAAAACTATTTAATGCCGTCAATAATAACTCTGCCAAGTTCGGTACCAAATACTCCGTATAGGCAATATCTCATCTCATCTCCTCAACTACCCTTTGAAGGGTACTCTCATTATCCCCATTTTACAGGTCAATACTTTGAGACTTCAATTGCCTGAATATCTCAGGGAGGAGTTTAAGCGTGGCAATATCGAAGAATCCGTATCAATCCAGTCTCCCCAGCATCCACCCGAAAGAGAATTTAAATTAACATTATCGATCCCTGTCACGTACTAGGGGGTTGGATATATTAATTATATTTGCAAAAGCAAAGAGTACTTACTCCGGCCTGCAGTGGCGACATGGCAGAGAAAACTCGAGAACAAGACGAGCACCAGAGAAATCATTGTGGATGACTCACACAGACACCACCAAAGTGGCTTCCTCCACTAAAAAGAGGGCTGCAAATAGAAAAGTGCTTAAATATTAACTTTTTTCTGTGTACTTTTATCTCTGTAAATAGAAGGTAAAATATCACAATTCGAAAGGAACTCTGAGACCTACATTCTTTAATCATTTACCTCCATTTCTGTGAGTCTGTTGTGAAATCGTTGGCAAACGATTTCTGTCTTTGTCACGTTGATTTTAATGGCCCAACACGGTGTGTTATCGCCTCCGATAGAATCCTGGTGACTCCCAGATGGTCCAGCCTCTAATCCAACCTTCTCATCGTCCATCCTTCATCTCGTGCACTGGGATGGCGCACCAGAAGACTGGAACACCTGCTTCCCCGACAACCTTGACATAGAAACGTAGGACCGTCTCTGGTTTTGGTCTCCACACCTCTAAAATGATATTTCAGTTTCCAGATGTGTGATTCTTAGGAACATCCTCATGGAGGCATCTAGAACTATATAACGCCTAAAAAACCGAGTTCAGCATCTTCGCTCTCTCTCTCTCTCTCTCTCTCTCACACACACACACACACACACACACACACACACACACAGAATCCTTAGAAGGGGAAGGATTCCTGTTTTCTAGATCATTCACATCGCTACTTTGTTGTGGAGAATTCCCTCCATGGGTGGAGAAGAGAGAAACCGAAGAAGGCAGGGCCAAATTGTTCTACCTGAGGAAAACGGAGAAAGAGAGAGAGAGAAACCAAATGGGCTGGGCCTCAGGGAGAAAATTTAAAAAGTGTGAAACTGAGAAGAAAGCATTTTTGGCAACAGATGCAGCTAGGGCAGTAGACATTGAGGGGAGCAGTGGCAGAAGAAGGGTTTTTAACGGTATTTGCTGATGGATGTGCACCCTCACCGGAGGGGACTTTCTGGAGGGGAAGGAATGTTCTTTATTTTCTTTTAGGTGAGTGCTACTAGGGTACATACAATTATCAAGACTCATTTTTTTAATGTTTATTTATTTTTGAGAGATAGAGACAGAGTATGAGCGGGGGAGGGGCAGAGAGCGAGGGAGACCCAGAATCCGAAGCAGGCTCCAGGCTCCGAGCTGTCGGCACAGAGCCCGATGCGGGGCTCGAACCCACAGACTGTGAGATCATGACCTGAGCCAAAGTCGGACACTTTACCGACTGAGCCCCCCAGGCGCCCCAAGATTCGTTTAATTAAAACAAATGAACAAACATGGGGTGCCTGGGGGGCTCAGTCGGTTAAGTATCTGACTTTGGCTCAGGTCATGATCTCACAGTTCGTGAGCACAAACCCCACTTCTCTCTCTCTCTCTCTCTCTCTCTCTCTCTGCCCCTTGCTCACTTGTGCCCTCTCTCTCAAAAAGAAAGTCTCTCTCTCTCTCTCAAAAAAGAAAAATGAACATGGGCGCCTGGGTGGCTTAGTCGGTTAAGCATCCCATTTCGGCTCAGGTCATGATCTCGCAGTTCAGGAGTTCGAGCCGCACATCCAGCTCTGTGCTGACAGCTCAGAGCCTGGAGCCTGCTTCGGATTCTGCGTCTCCCTCTCTCTCTGCCCCTCCACCACTCGTGCTCTGTCTCTCTCTGCCTCTCAAAAATAAATTAAAAATGTTTCAACAAATGAACAAAACAAATAGACAAAAAGTGGAAACAGACCCATAAATACAGAGAACAAAGTGATGTCTGCCAGAGGCAAATAAGGTGGGGGCGGGGGGGACAAAATGGGTGAAGGGGAGTGGGAGGTACGGGCTTCCAGTCATGGGATGAATAAGACACGGGGATGAAAGGGACAGCATGGGGGACATAGTCAATGGTATTGTCAGAGCTCTGTATGGTGACAGGTGGCAGCTGTAGAGAGCTGTAGAGAGCAGAGCATAACGTATAGAGTTATCAGGCTGTATACTTGCAACTAATCTAACAATGTGTGTCAGCTATACTTCCAGTTAAAAAATAATTTATGGGGGCCCCTGGGTGGCTCAGTCGGTTGAGTGTCCGACTTTGGCTCAGGTCATGATCTCACGGTCCATGAGTTTGAGCCCCACGTCGGGCTCTGTGTTGACAGCTCAGAGCCTGGAGCCTGCTTCGGGTTCTGTGTCTCCCTCTGTCTGCCCCTCCGCTGCTTGCATTCTGTCTCTCACATTGTCTCAAAAATAAACATAAAAAAAAAAAGAAAAAGAAAAAAAAATAATAATTTATGAAATAAGTTTAAAAACTCATCCAATTAAACATTTAAGATCTGTGCATTTTATTATATGTTAATTATACCTCCATTTATTTTTTATTTCTTTTTTACTTATTTTTTTATATTAAATATAATTTATTGTCAAATGGGTTTCCAGACAACACCCAGGGCTCATCCCACCAGGTGCCCTCCTCAGTGCCCATCACCCACTTTCCCCTGTCTCCCACCCTCCATCAACCCTTAGTTTGTTCTCAGTTTTTAAGAGTCTCTTAGGGTTTGCCTCCTTCCCTCTCTGTAACTTAGTTATATCTCAATTTAAAAAGAGTGCCCACTTTTCTTCTTTCCTTCCTTCCTTCCTTCCTTCCTTCCTTCCTTCCTCCCTCCCTCCCTCCCTCCCTCCCTCCTTTTCTCCCTGCCTCCCTTCCTTTGTCCTTCCTTCCCAGTTCTGTCCAAAAGTCATGGGGCAGACCCAGCGGGGCAGTCACATTGACCCCCGTGACAATGACAGCCCAGTGTTGTCACAGGAGTGGCTACATACAAGGGATTGAGCAAGCAGGCAAATATACTAGGGAGTCAAGATTTTTGCTGGTAAGAAGTAGCAATGGGGAAAGAAGGAAAACTAAAACAAACCCTGTAGTGTTGGACTTAAAGTGGAGATATCCGTACAAGTTTTGCAGAGACAGAAACAGAGACAGCAATTATAGATGTAAAGGTGCGTCCGCGTGTGTACATATGCATGTATACCTGTACATACATATAATTCCCACCTCTTTCCACTAAGATACCCTGGGAGTGACAAGATACTCAGTAGCAGTGACCACACCTAGTGCCTAGATCTTGGTTTCTAACAGAACTGTCTGTGAGAAGGTACGAAGGCTCCTTGGAAAATTGGCCGATTCCAGGACTGGAAGGTGTTAGACAAATCTGGAACATCATGTTATGAAGAGAAACTCAGATAATGCTCAGAGAATGAGAGGGACATGTTAAAAAGACCCAGAAGTCATTTGAAGAGGTTCTCAATAGTCAAAGAGGAGACAATTTGAGGGTCAAAATAAGTAATGATAGTAATAAGTTATAATCTATTGACTAAAACAGGAATCAATGAGTCCATGTTGATAGTAATGAACATATCAACAAGTATATGGGAAGATAAGAAAGTTATTGCTTATGGTAGAATGCCAATAAATTACAATGGTAGGAATACTGGAATCGGAAAATTGCAATTTGGAAATCATCACAGAAATATTTAACGCTGGCAAGAGATATCAGTGGACGTTAAACCTCAAGGGTATTAGTGGGATTAGAAATGAGATGCTCGTATAGCCTTAAAAGTGTCTCCACTTAAAATACGTATTTATGGGGCGCCTGGGTGGCGCAGTCGGTTAAGCGTCCGACTTCAGCCAGGTCACGATCTCGCGGTCCGTGAGTTCGAGCCCCGCGTCAGGCTCTGGGCTGATGGCTCGGAGCCTGGAGCCTGTTTCCAATTCTGTGTCTCCCTCTCTCTCTGCCCCTCCCCCGTTCATGCTCTGTCTCTCTCTGTCCCAAAAAAATAAATAAAAAACGTTGAAAAAAAAATTAAAAAAAAAAAAAAAAAGAAAATACGTATTTATTACAAAGACAGGGAAAAGGAATTTATAGTGAAGGAACTCAGCAGACACTATCTTAATCAAATAATCAGAATTATACCACCATTAATGGTGGGCACATTCGTTGACGTAGCGTGCCCCCCGGAGAAGATGGCGATGGAAAGAACAGAGTATCTCTTCTACAATATTCTTGCCAAAACCATAATGACCTGGGTTGTGTCGTGAGAAAATATTGCACATACTCAACTTGAAGGACATTGTGCAGAATGACTGCCCTGTAATCTTCAAAGAGGCAAAGGCCACGAAAGGCAAGAAAGACGGAGGGAGCCTAGGGAGATGTGTGAAGCTGGTGATACAAGAGACTGAGAGGATGTTTGGTGAAGGTTGAATGGGGTCTTGGGGTACAGAGTATTTGGAGGCTTTTGTTCTATTCTTGAAAATTTTCTGTCTGCTTGAAATTTGAAAATTATTAAACATATAACTAAAAAAAAGAAAAGGAAGGAATACGTGCCTTTTTCATGGTTTCCTTGAGGGTGGTAGGGTTGTTTTTTAATTTTCTTTTAAGTGTTAATTGATTTTTGAGAGAGACAGAGAGAATGAGCAGGGGAGGGGCAGAGAGAGTGGGAAACACAGGATCCAGAGCACTGTCAGCACAGAGCCCGACACGGGGCTCAAACTCGCAGACCGCGAGATGGTGACCCGAGCCGAAGTCGGACGCTCAACCGACTGAGCCATCCAGGTGCCCCAATGAGATGTTGTCCTTAAACCCAACTGTATGAGGCCTCAACCTTTTTGCATCACCCCATTAAAATCAATGTAGTGGAGGGGTGCCTGAGTGGCTCAGTCGGTTAAGTGGCTGAATCTTGATTTCGCCTCGGGTCATGATCTCGCGGTTCATGAGTTTAAGCCCTGCATCAGGCTCTGAGCTGGCAGCAAGGAGCCTACCTGGGATTCTCTCTCTGTCCCTCCCCCACTTGCGCTCTCTCTCAGAATAAATATGTAAACTTAGGAAAAAAAAACACAATGTAATGGACAGAATATTTTTCAATTTTAAGTGTGTATATGTATATGTGTGAGTGTGTGTATGTATATAAAGAGAAGTGGCTATAAGTAGATACGCATAGTATGTCTACACATTATTTTTGAACCATTGACATCCAGCTTTCATTTGCCAACCACTAGACTTCGGGAAAGGATGCAAAAATTATAGTAACAAGCCAATGAAGAGACAACTAAATCCAACTTAGTCTGACAGGTTATGAGGGGAGTCACGTGGGTTTGGGGTTTGATGGAGGGTCTTTTTTGTTTTTTGGTGAGTAAAATTTTCCCTTGTGTGTACAATTAAATACAAAGACAATGGATGACGATGTGCACAATGAATACATTAGAATTACTGTTAGTCCTGAGTGCACAGCCACTTGAACGTGTCTGAGAATTACAAGATGTTCCCAGAACTCTTCCAAAAACACACACGGGTCTAATGAACAGCCTTCGCGATGAGCCTTAAGAGGAAATGCAATCCTTTATCTTCTGTCTGTGAGTCGTTGTCCTGCGTCCCTTCGGCACCATGGGGTCGGCCTGTAGTCCGGTCTATCTTCTCCTGCACATAGTTCACCTCACACTAACTAACTTGCAACAACAACCAGGAAGCTGGCTGATAATCGAGGTTAAGTGACATACATTTTAAGGACACATTGAAACTTACGACTGAAGTTTAGTTTGGCAGAGTGAATGGAAAAACCGTTAAGGCAAAAACCCAAGGATGGGGCAGCTGGGTGGCTCAGTCAGTTGAGCTTTCGACTTTGGCTCAGGTCATGATCTCATGGTTCGTGAGTTCAAGACCCACATGGGGCTCTCTGCTGCCAGAACAGAACCTGCTTAGGATCCTCTGTCCCCCTCCTTCTCTGCCCCTCCCTCACTTGCATTCTCTCTCTCTCTCTCTCTCTCTCAAAAATAAAAATAAACATTAAAAATCTTTTTTTTTAAAAAAAGAGGGGTGCCTGGGTGGCTCAGTCGGTTAAGTGCCCAACTTTGGCTCAGGTCATGATCTCATGGCTCGTGAGTTCAAGCCCCACGTCAGACCCTGTGCTGACAGCTCAGAGCCTGAAGCCTGCTTTGGATTCTGTGTGTGTCTCTCTCTTGGCCCCTCCCCTGCTCATACTCTCTCTTCTCTCTCTCTCTTTCTCTCTTTCAAAAATAAATAAACATAAAAAAAAATTTGTTTTAATAACAAAAGAAAAGAAAGGAAAAAACCCAAGGAATTTTGGCAAATCAAGTGGTTGTTTTGTATTGTTGGGGTTTATACTCCCCACTAATTAGCCAACCCTTGGATTTAATGTTGCACTTAGTGTATTGTTTTATTAACCATGAACAGGAATACACAGACACATAGACACTTAAGTTGGAGAATACTTGAAAACATCCGTTTTACAAGAAAGATAGGAACTTGTACTTGAAACTCTTCATGGGTTTATATATCCTTCCCTATTCTGCTTTGTAAATTACATTATAGAGACCTAGACTCAGAGTCCAAGGTTCTGTATTCTTAAAATCACATTGCATCATACGTTCAAAAGTGTTCTTATTTACTTCACAAGCAGAGACTTTGACCAAAACATTCAACATTTAGCAACAGTTTAGATTTTACAAAAAACCTCTCAATATTGTCTCTTTCTGGAGTGGGAGTCTAGCCAACACCCACCAACAAACTCCCAGTAGAAAGATGCAAGTCCCTTTGCTCCTATGATAACAGAATCTATCAGGAATGATGAACATAATTGCAAAGGGGATAAAGGAACATGTCACAGGGCTTAATGGGCAGGATTCTATACTTCTAGAAATACGTAGTCAGCCTCGGTCAGCACTGAAACATCTTTGTGTGAATTCTAAGATTCCCTACATGGAAATAGCTTTTACCTTGAAGGCTAATGTCTTTATATACTACAATTTCAGTCTTTATCCAGAACTGCTGTTTTTAACCTTGGCTGCACATTATAATGTCCCAGACTATTGGAAGAAAGAAAGAAAGCAAGAAAGCAAGAAAGCAAGCAGGCAAGCAAGAAAGCAAGAAAGCAAGAAAGCAAGAAAGCAAGAAAGCAAGAAAGCAAGAAAGCAAGAAAGCAAGAAAGCAAGAAAGAAAGAAAGAAAGAGGGGCGCCTGGGTGGCGCAGTCGGTTAAGCGTCCGACTTCAGCCAGGTCACGATCTCGCGGTCCGTGAGTTCGAGCCCCGCGTCAGGCTCTGGGCTGATGGCTCGGAGCCTGGAGCCTGTTTCGGATTCTGTGTCTCCCTCTCTCTCTGCCCCTCCCCCGTTCATGCTCTGTCTCTCTCTGTCCCAAAAAAATAAATAAAAAATGTTGAAAAAAAAAAAATTAAAAAAAAAAAAAAAAAAAAAAAGAAAGAAAG
This sequence comes from Neofelis nebulosa, assembly GCF_028018385.1. NCBI lineage: Eukaryota > Metazoa > Chordata > Mammalia > Carnivora > Felidae > Neofelis > Neofelis nebulosa. Next base: position 26,050,719 of record NC_080797.1, read on the forward strand.
AAAGAAAGAAAGAAAGAAAGAAAGAAAGAAAGAGAAAGATTGAACAGAATTTCTAGGAGCAGGGTCTAGGCATTGGTAAATTTTTTAAGTGCTCAGGCAATTATAATTGCAGTGAGAGTTAAGACCCTCTGATTCAGAGTATCAATATTTACTTAAATTAAGTACACCTGATAGGATTCTACCACATATATTCTCTCTCTTGCCAAAGTGAGACTACCGTCTATACTTTCCATATTATGCAACTTCTAGACCTCTTCTGGATTAACTCTGGGTTCCGTGAATTCATTCATTTCTTACCAAACACTTACTAGGCCCTTACTAAGCTGTATTTTGTGGTTGATATTAGAATTTCAGAAAACACGTAAGACTTGATTGTTGCCTATAAGGAGTCCCGGGCTTACTAGGGTTGAGATACGGTGCTATAAATAAAGTAATAGAAGAAAGTTAAAGTTATTCTTCTTCAAAGCAACCGCAGAAACTTCACAGAGGATATTTCATTTGGCTTATGTTTCACAGAACTTAGTGGTTCAAAGGGAGTGACATGGGGTGGGAATACGATGGCAAGGATAGAATATTCCAAGTAGCTGCCGAGGCAAGGAGGCACAAAACAGCATGCTGTATTCCCAATAGCTGCAAACAGTTGAATGCTGCTGGGGCAGAATAGTTCAGGTGTGGAATAGTGGGAGATGAGGCTGGAGGGAGGGTAGGATCTAGAGGACAGATGATCTTTTATTCCATGCGTAGGAGTTTGAACTCATCCTGAAGGCAGTGAAAGGAGGACCATGGTCAGGTTTGTATTTCAGAAAGGGTATTGACAGCAGTGGAGAAGGCAAATAGGGGTAAGAGAGTAGTATGGGAGAGAAAGGGATTGGGAAAAAAAAAAAGAAAGAAAAACCTTAGTACATCTCAAACAGAACTCATCTTCCATTCTGACTTTCCAAAGCAACCTTGTGTTCTATGCCGTCAGGGATTGGGAGACATTTTTATGAAATGAGCCATATGAAATTAGCCATGTGTACACCCAGCCACAATGGTTTGGAACATTGCTGTGCTTCTGAAACATGCATTGGAAGAAAGGACTTGATTCCCAAATAATGAGCTGAGATGCCAGAAGAATGGACTCCAAGCAAACGACGAAGGACAGTAGTCAGAATAGGAGGGAGTTTGGGCTGGGCAGAGTCACTAAACCAGATGTTCAGGTTTTAAACTGGGGTGGGAGAAAAGTGCCCAGATACAACTGTGATATAGAGTCTATGGAGGAGAATACGAACCCAAAAGAAAAAAGGAGCACAGGGTGTGGTTCTTCGGAGGATGACTCCATCGGGGAAGGAGGACAGACTCACCACAATGGAGGGAACGTGGTGTTCTGGTTAATCATGATACCCGTACGTTTGGGTCCTGCCTCTTTATTAGCTGTGGCATTTTTGGCAAGTAATATCCCATCGTCAAGTTTTTATCTCTAAAATGGGTATGAAAAGAAAACCTACTTCAAAGTCTGACTGTCAGGATTAAATTAGCATGCATGCCAGGGTACTTAAAAAATGCCTGGCTTACACTGAGCACTTGAGAAAATTTTGTTCTCATGAACATTCTTATTAATATCACAACGACTGGTATGTCTTAAGCCAAGGTACTGGAAATTCTCACACAAAACCACAATAGATTTCCAAAAGGATCAGTAGATTGGTGCTCATTACTAGAAAACACACACACAAAAAAAAAAAACAAAAGAAAAAAGAGAGCTACATTCCATACCACCATTTTACTACTGCAAAATGTCCAAGTTACCTGTCGGTGATGGAATGTGGGTATTTTACACTCTTCCTTCTTTTTTTAATACGTCAGGCTTTTGTTTTGTTTCATTTTTGCTGATTTTTAAACATCTGATCAGTAGATAAGACAGAAAATCTATTTCCACATTTGGGGAAAATATAAGATTTCCTGTGTGGAAATCTACAAACACAAAAGTAGGTATGTGATCCTCGCGTGTTAATTGAGCATTCCTGGGCACTGCTTACCTGGCCTCTGTCCCCATGGGCAGCACAAGCATAGGACTCCCCTTTGTATAGAACTCATCTTTGTATAGAAAATTCCACAGATGCTCCCCAGAAAATCCAGCAGAGTCATCATGTCCCCCAGGTAACATCTAATGGTCACCAGAAACTCCAGCCAATTCTTCTGGAACCACCTTCTCAGCTAGCTCACTCTCCTTGGCCCCCTTTACTCCTGGGCAGCAGGGTCTGGTGCCAGGTCCCAACTCCCTCCCTTTCCCTGCTTCATGTGAAGTCCAGAGTTAGGGCACATTTGGGACAAAAAGCCTGTGACACTTTGAAACACAAAGAAGAGAACACTAGGATCTTTCCCATAGGTGCCATGCACTGTTTTAAAAAAAAAAACATACTGTAAGAAATAGAAAGAAAAGATCTGTATGATCTCATTACTAGAGATTCTAGAAGGGAACAGATGAGGCTTAACAGATGAGGGTCTGAGAACAAAATGTTGAAAATGTGTTCACTGATGATCCGATATAGAAGAAAATGAGGAGGTAGCCAGAGACACGAATTTGACTTTTCAAGATGTTCTCTGATGAGCTCCGATATAGAAAGAAAAGACTATGCTGATAATTTTTTTTAATTCCCCTCCCCCCCAAAAAAGGACAGAAGGAGGGGAATATTACAAGAAATGAATTCAAATGCAGCTTAAACCAAGTCTGCAAAATGTCAGGAGCTCAGCTGACTAAAGGAAATCTAGGTTGAGGTAAAGATCATGACAGCTACAAAGGACAACAAAGGTGGGGGACAGAACAGGAAGAGCAGGGGGGTGGTATTCTACTTCACAAACAAGGTGGCTCATACAGAGAATTAAATTTTTTTTCTTCTCACTATAAAAGCATGTTATATCAGTCTAATCAATCTGGAAAACAAACACTTGAAACAAATAAAAATCATATGATCTTACCAGGTAGAGTTATGTCCTTGCAGCATTTAAAAAAAAAAAATGTATTAAGTTGGCTCCATATCCAAAGTGGGGCTTGAACTCACATCCCTGAGATCAAAAGTCCCGTGCTCTACCAACTGAGCCAGCCAGGCCCCCTGCAGCATTTAAAAATATTTTGTTTAATGTTTATTTATTTTTGAGAGAGAGAAAGAGAGCGTGTGTAGGGGAGGGGCAGAGAGAGAGAAGAGACCCAGAATCTGAAGCAGGCTCCAGGTCTGAACTATCAGCACAGAGCCCGACCCGGGGCTCGAACCCACAAACCATAAGACATTAGTTGGACGCCAAAGTTGGACGCTCAGCTGACTGAGCCGCCCAGGCGCCCCACGTCTGCAGCATTTTTATATACCAAAATCAAAATCAGGATCATACTGAACATATAATTTTGTGTTTTATTTTCATATCATAAGCTTTTTCTCAGATTGTTACGTATATTCACGGTCTTCTATTTTATTTTATTTTTATTGAATTTATTATTATTTTCTTAATGTTTATTTACTTTTGAGAGACAGAGTGCGAACAAGGGAGGGGCAGAGAGAGAGGGAGACAGAATCTGAAGCAGGCTCCAGGCTCTGAGCTGTCAGCACAGAGCCCAATGTGGGACTCGAACCCACGAACCATGAGATCATGACCTGAAGTGAAGTCAGATGCTTAACCGACTGAGCCACCCAGGCGCCCCTCACAGCCTACTTTTTTAAAGCGACTATACAATCTTTCATCGACTATAGTTTAATTATCTCCCGAATTTTGGACATTTCACCATTGTGACTAACGCCACTGTTAGGATTCTTTCACAAAACATTTGGACACATTATTTCTTTGGGATCTTATTTCTAGATGTGGAAGGACTTGAACAAAAAGCAAAACACTCCTTTTAGGTTTATTTATTTATTTTGAGAGAGACAGAGACAGTGGGAGCAGGGGAGGGGCAGAGAGAGAGAGAGGGAAAGAGAGAATCCCAAGAAGGCTCTGTGCTATCAGCACAAACCCGATGCAGGGCTCGAACTCACAAACCCCAAGGCCATAACCTGAGCTGAAACCAAGAAAGAGTCAGACACTTAACCGACTGAGCCACCCAGGCACTCCAAAAAGCAAAACATTTTTAAGGATCTTGATACACATTATGTGGTTGCCTTCCAGAAAGGTTAGCCTATTTATGCTCCAAATTTCTAATGCATGAAGGTTCCAAACATATGGCAATATTAACACTAGACAAAGAGAGAGCTCAATTATTTAATTTTTAGTCTGCTTTGTGAGCAAAGAAAATTTCACTCAACCAATGAAGTTAAAGTTGGCATCATGAAGATGGGCTTGAAGCTCAACTAGAAAACAATGTAAGCAACTAGGTGTCCAAAATGCATTTCAGAGGGGGCACCAGGCTGCCTCGGTCACTAGAGCATGCAATTCTTGATCTTGGGGTTGTGAGTTCAAGCCCCACATTGGGTGTAGAGATTACTTACAAACAAAATCATTTTTAAAAATTCATTTTGGGGGGCTCCTGGGTGGCACAGTCGGTTAAGCGTCCGACTTCAGCCAGGTCACGATCTCGCGGTCCGTGAGTTCGAGCCCCGCGTCAGGCTCTGGGCTGATGGCTTGGAGCCTGGAGCCTGTTTCCCATTCTGTGTCTCCCTCTCTCTCTGCCCCTCCCCCGTTCATGCTCTGTCTCTCTCTGTCCCAAAAATAAAATAAAAAACGTTGAAAAAAAAATTAAAAAAAAAAATTCATTTTGGGGCTATACACCCAGAAAAAGAACTTGTAATTGGGACCTAAACAACGCCGTCATTTATCTTTATGATATAGAATGGTAAAGAAGACAATCTAATAACATAAATATTTTATTTAAATATATATATGTACAACACTGTGATATTGTAAAGAATATATACAGAAAAATGCTAGAAGTCAAGGCACCAAAATGTTAAGAGTATTTCAGGTAGGGGGAGATCTTTTTTTTTTTTCTTGTTTTCTCCATTTCCAAATTTTATGTAATGAGTTTGTATCACTTTATAGTGGGAGAAAAAATGAATTTTTAAAAATGATAAACAAGAGAAATTTCTAAAGACATGGGAGGAAAAGCCATAGATTGTGAAAACCAAAGATCAGTAAGTTTGACATAAATCCACAGCCCAATGCTATGGGCTATTAGACAAGATGGCTTATGTGCAGTTGGATGAAGGTACAATGATTAAAAATCAGGGGCGCCTGGGTGGCTCGGTCGGTTAAGCGTCCGACTTCGGCTCAGGTCATGATCTCGCGGTCCGTGAGTTCGAGCCCCACGTCAGGCTGTGTGCTGACCGCTCAGAGCCTGCAGCCTGTTTCAGATTCTGTGTCTCCCTCTCTCTCTCCGCCCCTCCCCTGTTCATGCTCTGTCTCTCTCTGTCTCAAAAATAAATAAACGTTAAAAAAAATTAAAAAAAAAATCAACATAGGTTCTCTTCCAATAGGTTACAACAAATTAAGACTGAGTCTGTTTCTGACATACTTATTAGGTTAGTAGATAAGAGGAAATGCTTTAGCTATAGTGTGTGCCTCCATTTTAGCAAAGTATTTAATGGCTTCTCTGTTTTTTTTAAAGAGTTTTTTTTTTTAACTTTATTTATTTTGAGAGCGAGAGAGCAGGCATGTGAGCAGGGGAGGGACAGAGAGAGATGGAGAGAGTATCCCAAGAAGGCTCTGTGCTATCAACGCAGAGCCTGACTCAGGGCTCGATCCCACAAACCGTGAGATCAGGACCTGAGCCAAAATCAAGAGTCAGACACTTAAACACTGAGCCACGCAGGTGCCCCTCATGGTTTCTCTTTTCATTGTATCTTCGGAAGTGAGATGCTGACCTGTGCATTGGACTGGGGCACCCGGCTGTCTCAGTCAGAAGAGCGTGTGACTCCTGATCTCAGGGTTGTGAGTTCAAGCTCCATGTTGGATGTAGAGATTATGTAAAAATAATTTTAAAACTTTGGAGATCTGAAATGTGGATTTGACTAACATGTTACTAGTTGATTCGGCAGCTGCTTATACAACGATATGTGACAAGCTCCGTTCAGTAGCTCTAACAAAACAACCGGACCCCATGGGGCTTATTAGCTCTAATAGGGTTAGATTATGTGGAAGGAAAGGAGGTCTTGGAGGCTGGTTCACTTGAAGGCAGCACAAATCTCTCCCATGGATATGATCTATTGCTTTTTTTAAGAAAAAATTAATCTTTGTGCTCACTTTGGCAGCAAACGTACTAAAAACGGTATTCTTTGAATGTAAAGTAGGCATAGACACCCAATGATGTTGATTTCTGTGGACCTCTCAAAAAGATCGCGGATTTTAAGCAACATTCTTAAAGCATCTCATTGTATGAATGTGCACAAATACATCAGGGACCTTTATAGACGACTTTCCTTGTCTCCTAGGTGAAAACAAATCCAAGTTATCGTTTAACCTGTCAAGGGTAGGGGCGCCTGGGTGGCTCAGCCGGTTAAGCCTCTGACTCTTGGTTTCAGTTCAGGTCATGATCTCACGTTTCATGGGTCCGAGCCCTGCATCGGGCTCTGTGCTGCCATCGCGAAGCCCGCTTGGGATTCTCTCTCTCCCTCTCTCTCTGTTCTTGCCTCGCCTGCTCTGTCTCTCTCAAAACGAATAAAACTTTTTTAAAAAATGAAAAATAACCTGTCAAGGGTACTCATGACTTTCGTTTCTATGAGTTCTCACATTACTTTTCTTCAACAAAGCACATCCAACTTCATATACTTGCCTTGCTCCAAGTCTCTGCATTTAGATATCCGTATCCTCGAGCTAAGGATCTTTGTATTATGTGCATTAGAATACACTCCTCTCCTTACTCAGCCCATTATGCAAAAGACTGATCATTTAGAAATCATTTCAATGAGAAAACTATAGAATTCTGTCCCCAGTCCTCTTCTATCTAATATTTTCAACAATCAGATGAGCTCTAAAAAACTCTAAAAAATTCAGAGGTTGCACAAGCTGAGAGAATGCAGAGTTGATCACAGAAAAGCAACATCAGCCAGAGACCACAGGATAAATTTCACAAGATCAATGTAAATCACAGCATGCCAGTTGATTAAGTAGAGGACGGAGCGGTTCTAGCATGAAGAATTTCCAGATGCTTCTATTGACCACAAGTTCAGCCTGACCTAGTGATGGGGCTGAAACATAATCGAGTTAGGCTGTGTTCAAAGTCATAGACAGCTCCACTCTTGAACACAATGGCTTCTTTGTATTGTGCTGGTCAGACCAAAGTTCAGCAATTCTTAAGGAGCTCTGAAAGACAATGAGCAGCCTCAAAGTCATGTAATGGGATAATGATTCAAAGGATCATGGATGTTTACCCTAGAGAGGCAAGACTTAGAAAGCTGTCTCCAAACATTTTAAGACCGGTTATGTGGAAGTTTTAAGCAAGTTTTAAACTTTGTTTTGAGTTGTTCCTGAGGGCAGGACTTGAGTTAATGAGTAGCATTTATAGGGAAGAAGGATTCGGTGTATGAAATAAATGTTTAATAATTAAAGATTTTCATCAGCCGAATTCGTTGCTTCAAGAAGTGGTGAGTGTCCTGCTGTCAGAGGTTCTGGGCCCTTAGAGTTCAACTGAGTGATCATTCCAATAATAAATCAGGACACTGTCCTACTTAGACACTCCATGGCTCCCCATTAAAATTAGAACAAAATACAGTCTCCTTGCCATGGTCTACAGAGCCCTCCACAGTCTGGCCCCTGCTGACTTGTATTTTCAGCTCTCTCCTCTTTTCTGTTTTTTGTCTATTTATTCACTTATTTTTGTGATTATTATTTTTAAATTTACTTATTTTGAGAGAGAGAGAGTGCAAACAGGGGCGGGGGGCAGAGAGAGAGGGGGACAGAGGATCTGGGTTGAGAGCACAGAGCCCAACTTGGGGCTCGATCCCACAAACTGTGAGATCATGACCTGAGTCAAAATCAAGAGTCAGATGCTTCACCGACTGAGCCACCCAGGCTCCCCTGGGTCATCATTCTTTAATGATGACTATGGGCCAGGGCAGCTGTGAACAAAGGCAACAAAATGTCTTCCCTTAAGTTGCTGACACTCTAGTGGAAGAAGAAAGGCAAGAGATAATGATAATGAATAAATAAACGAAGCATCAAGTGATAAGTGTCATGAGAAAAAATAAACAGGATAAAAGGAACAATGAGTGACGATGGAAGGAAGCGCCATTTTAAACAGGGTAATCAGGGTGCACCTGGGTGGCTCACTTGGTTAGGCGTCTGACTTCAGCTCGGGTCATGATCTTGTGGTTCATGGGTTTGAGCCCCACACTGGGGTCTCTGCAGTCAGTGAGGACCCACTTTGGATCCTCTGTCTCCCCCACCCCCACCCCTCCCCTGCTCATGCTCTCTCTCTCTCTATCTTTTTCTCTCTCAAAAAAAATAAACATAAACAGGACAATCAGGGCAGGCCTCTCTGAGGAGGTAACTTAGAGCACATACCTGAAGGAAAGGAAGGAGTGAGCCCCAGGGATCCCTGAGGGTGCACCAGGGACACAGCTCCAGGTCAGTGGCATGTGCAAGGAAGGGACCAGCGAGGCTGGAAGGGAATGAGCAAGGAATGAGTGAGGTCAGAGATGGGGTAGAGGGGGAGCTGTGAGGGGAGGGCAGCAGACCTTACAGGGAAAGCAACCCTCTCGTGGGTGCGGGGAGTATTATCCAGGTGAACACGGGTAGGAGCAGATACACTGATATGTCGTGCTCTCTAATAGTCACTGGAATAAGGTTTGGGTTTATTAGGAACAGGAATCAACACTTGCAAAGAAAGGAGAAGAAGCTAGATCAGGAGAGAAAGAGGTCAAACTAAAATGTGAACCCAGAAAGCCTTGGGCAACCCAGGGGGGAGCACTGGAGCCAGTATACTGCCAGTGTTCTGAAACATCTGGGGCTTTTATGTGTCCTTCTGGCTCGGTCAGAGGACGCAGGTGGCCCAGGATGGGCATGACTTCAGGCAAGGACCCGAGGTCCTCATCAAAGGAGACGATGGACTCCTTCGGTCCATCAGTGGGAGGCCGTGTGCTGGCCACACTCCCTGCAGGTGGGCAGTGAGTCCTTCCCTGATGGAAGATTTGGTAGTGCATCTCTGTGACTACCACAGAGGTGGATACAGGAACTGCTAGAGTTTCTCTTTTATTCATTTCTGTCCAAGAACATCCCCAAGTTTCATCAGGGCCAATGGCTGCCCAGCTGGATACCACATTTCCTAAACTCCCTTGCAGCTAAGCGTGGCCATGTGATGACATCCTGACCAATGGGGTGTGAGCAGAAGTGATATGTTCAACTTCTAGGTTGCATCTTTAAAAGGGAAGCCATCCCTCCCCTACATGCACACACATTCTCGCTCCCTTGCTATTGTCTGGAATAGAAGCCATGGTTGTGAGCCTACTTCAACCATGAAGACAAGACCAATAACGAAAGGAATGCTGGAGACACAAGATAGATTCTGGACGACCTCACAGCAGAGACCCTTCTACCTCTTGGCTTGAGAAAAATAAGCAGCTATCTTATTTGAACCACTACATTTATAGTTCAGCATCACAGCTAGGATGATGTTTCTGTTTCAACACGTTAGCCCACACCCTAACTACTGCTGAGGCGATGGCCATAGTCCATGTTTGCACCAAGATGGCGGCAAGGGAAGTGGTGAGCAGTGATCAAACTCATTTGGAAGAAACAGTCTGTGATCTGCTGATGGATGTGATGTGAGATTTCAGTAGAAGAGAAGGCCAAGAATGACCCAAATTGTAAGCTTCAGCAATTGGAAACATAAAGATGCCATTTATCGAGATCAGGAGACTAGGAAGGAGTGGACTTTGAGTTTGGTTCACAAAGCCAGAAGTGCAGTTTTCCACCTGATAGATTTGGGACGCCTACTAAGGCCAAGTTGGGTATAAGAAGCTGGACCTGAAGGGGCGCCTGGGTGGTTCAGTCGGTTAAGCGTCCGACTTCGGCTCAGGTCATGATCTCGCGGTTTGTGAGTTCGAGCCCCACGTTGGGCTCTGTGCTGACAGCTCAGAGCCTGGAACCTGCTTAGGATTCTGTGTCTCCTCCTCTCTCTGCCCCTCCCATGCTCATGCTCTGTCTCTCTCTGTCCCTTAATAACAAATAAATTTTTAAAAAAATTAAAAAAAAAAAGGATCTGGAATTGAAGAGATAACATATGGGAAATGAATCTGGGAGTTGTTGGGTTTTTTTGTTTTTTTTGTTTTTTATGGTATTTAAACCCACAGTCTTGTTTCCTCCCCTGAAACATGTCAAAGTCTTTGTACTATTTCTCTCTGTTTGGAAAACTTTTCTTCCAGATATTTCCGTTGCCCTCCCTCTCATCACTGGGGGCTTTTGCCTTCTGACCCCATTCACTCAGAACCACACCACCCTGTTTTATCTCCTCATCACACATACCAGCACCTGACATTGCCTTTATTAATTTGCTTATATATTTATTGTCTGCCTTTCCACCTGGAGTGTGGGTCCCTCAGGGGCTGACTCTGTCTTTACCTGTTGCATCTTTAGCACCTAGAACAGTGCCTGACACACAATCCATGTGTTCCATAAACAGCCGTCAACTGACCGATGGAAGAAGAAAGGAATCGAGCAACATGGTTGTTCAAAGCCATTTCCCTGGCAACACTCACCAACTTCAGATTCACTTCTACAAACAAACCTCTTTGGAAGATGCAAATGCCTCTTGGAAAAGTTAAGTCTCATCCATGTTATAACAAAAATTAATTTAATCAGATTATATACATAACAAATATGTATTATAAATACATAGATAAATAGATATCAGATAGAGTAGCATTCAAGAAATAAGCTTTTGGTTGAAATGGAAGGAGAGTCTTTTTTTTTAATGTTTTTTTTATTTTGAGAGAGAGAAAGAGTGTGTGGGGGTGGGGAGGGACAGAGAGAGAGAGAGTCTCAAGCAGGCTCCGTGTTGTCAGTGTAGAACCTGGTGCAGGGCTCCCTCCCATGAACCATGAGATCATGACCTGGGTTGAGATCAAGAGTCAAAAGCTTCACTGACTGAGCCACCCATGTGCCTTGGGAGGAGAATCTTTAAGGGACTGGGTAGGCCTAGCAGCAGCTAGAACAAAAAACTGACGTGTGGAGTGAGAGCAAATATGACTGGCCTAAGCAGAGAGAGGGCAGAAATCAGAAAGATGCAGAAAAGAAAGTGACCAGGGCCAAGTTTATCTTCTTGTAGCATCCGTGGAAGCTGTGCACAGAGCCTGCGTTAAAAGATCCCGATTGCCATTGAACAGTGTGTCTTAATCTCTTTCAAACTAATGTTTTTAAACAAACTCATGCAGTTTATTACTTAATGCATGTGCTCAGCTACTCGTGAGATAGGGCTGAACACGACTACAAGTGGGGGAAGAAATTACCAACCTCATAACACTCTCCCGCACATAGATGTTGGTCCTTGAGATGTATTTATCAAACCTACTGCTTCTTGATAAACATAAAAATCTTGTGTCCTCAGTTAATGTTATTTGAACAAAACGCTACGATCAAAACTAGATTAGAGCAATGGTAATGTAGAAAAACATTTTTTTATATTGAGATGTACATAAATTTTAGTTATAAGATACGAGCGTGAGCTTTGCACTGACTAACTTGCCGCTGTAGGGGGAAGAAAAATATCTTTTCCTCCTACCCTTCCATGTTCTCTCGGCTGGGGCTTCTGTGACAAAAGACAGATTAGGAAGAAAAAAAGCAAAGAAATCTATTCAAGTTTTGCATGACGTGGAACACCTTCATAAGGAAATGAAGACCCAAACAAATGGTTAAACTGGAGTATTTTTTTAAGTTTTTTTTTTTTTTGAGAGAGAGAGAGAGAGTGGGGGAAGGGCAGAGAGAAGGAGGGAGGGAGAGAATCCGAAGCAGGCTCTGCACCATCAGCACAGAGCCCAACATAGGGTTTGATCTCAGGAACTGTGAGATCATGACCTGAACCTAAATCAAGAGTTGGATGCATAACTGACTAACCACCCAGATGGCCCTACACCCGACCATTTTTATGCTAGGTTTTGTCACCAGTGGTCAGTTTGGTGAAGAGTAGAAAGTTGTGGGGAAGTACAATAGGACAAAAAGATATGAGGCAAAGGAAGTCAACTGGGGGAAACTTAATGGGTCCTGTTCCTTCAGATTCCTCTGGCGGCCTCCCTCCCTCTGGAGACAAGAATGCTGTCCTTGGGGGCTATAAGTGTACATCCCACACAAGTGTCTTATGATCTGCTTCTGGGGAAGGTCATACAGTCCCTCCTGGGGCACCTGGCTGGCTCAGTCAATAGACTGATTTTTGATCTCCAAGTCATGAGTTTGAGCCCAATGTCGATCTTAGAGATTACTTAGGGAAATGAGGGCAAAAAGTCCCTTCTGCACAAGCCATTTGTCAGATTCCTTCAGCTTAAAATACTCAATATGTCAAGGTGCCATATTTTGGAGTAGAATGTCCTGAACCCCTTCACTACAATGCTTTTCTTTCCTACTGGTGGGAAAACCAGGAAGAGTAAAGAGTAACTTACCTTCATGGGAAGCATCCTGGGCTGCGTTGGCTTCAGAAGAGACATCCTGTGGACCCTTCTAAAGGTAAATTCCCCCAAGTCTGACCAACCGCCTTGGAGAACACTGCTGTGGAAGGACCTCAAAGCCCTCCGAAGTCTTAATCCGGGTTAGTACAGTCGGCCACTGACTGCATCTAGCCTCTCTGGTTCAGCCCCATGTCACTCCAAACGATCTCTATGTGCTCTCCTAGTCAGAGGTAGACAGAAAAAAGCGAAGTCGAAAGACAAGGAAAAGGGATTTGTATGTGCATCAACTCCCTTCTCCAATGTAACGTGAATTTTCACATAGTAGGAGCTATATTTGTGAAACTGCCAAATGAGAAGTTCAGATGTTCACACTCCCTCCTGTGAACGTTCAGAGATGGTTGTACAGTTGTCACAGTCCTCATCCACATGTTCAAAACTATTCCAACAATACAAAATATAATCAGTGAGGTAAGTTACCTTCTCATCTCTGACCACCCTGGTTCTCCTCTTCAAAGTCGATCGCTCTAATGCTTTTCTCGGGTATCCTTCTAGACATCCTCGATGCAATAATTTATTCTCTGCTATTCTATTCACAATGATGCCAGCATGCTATTCACACTGTTCTAGATCTTGTTTCTTTCACTTAACAGTATGTCTTGGTGACCATCCCATAACTGTAGGTATGGATTTGCCATATTTTTCAAACAGCTGCATAACATGCCCATTGTATGGGTGAGTATATTGTAAGTTATTAAACTAGTACCCTAGTGATGAACATTCAACTTGTTTCCAGTCTTCTGGTGTTGCAAACAGTGGTACACGTTTCCTTGCGCACGGGTGTAAATACGTTCATAAGATAAATTAATAAAAGTGAACTGACTAGACCAAGGGTGTGCACATGTTAAAATTTTGACAAGTAGTCTCAAATTGTCTCCTGTTGGAATTTGGCAGAAATTCTGGAATCGCCTGTCACTGAAATTGTAGCCATTTCACAACAACCAATAATGTATTAAGAGAAACGCCGGCTGTTTAACTCAAGTCTCAGCGGACGTTTCCTTCAGTGAACACCAGGTGGCAGAACAGACCCCCCCCCCCCCCCCCCCCCAGCGGACGCCCTGCGGGACCCAAAGCGTCGTTTTCGTTCTATGGATTCAGTAGATGAATTTGGCGAACCAGTCGTACATTAACGAATCTCTCTATAGATGGAGATGTTTCCATACATCAGCAATGGCAGATGGCAGCCTGTGCTTTTTCTTCCCCCTTTACTTGACAAAACCAGTAAGACGATCTTTATCTTTTGCTCCATGATCCTTCTCCATTACCCAAACAGCTGAATGGAAAATGTGCAAATGGCGTAGAGAACAGAAGATAGTGATACTAACTCTTGGAGCTGCATTTATGCGTGGAAGCAACTTATTTGGTTCATGTTGCCGCAACGAGGAAATGCATGAACGTGTGTATGTCACATAAGAATATTTCTTCAAGCAAATAGACATGAATGATTAAAGTGGGTGTATTCCCTATGATGAGGCTTCCTTTCGGCAGTACATCAGCACACCAATTTCTCAGCGCAAAGACATTCTTGTTTTCCCGGAGAGTGTCATTTGAACAGAATAAATATGATCAGGGTTGCGCCTGCTTTGCCGTTTATGAGTAAACTTTTAGATCTGAGTTTAAATAGCTGCCCCCAACCCACACACGCAATGGAAATAGTACTTGTTGACCTGTAGGTACTCACCTGTAAGATGCTTCTTAGTCTGCGGGGGGCGGGGGGGGGGGGCGGATATTTTGAATCAGGTAAACAGGTAGGAAGTTAATGAAATTGATCTCTGAGCTACATGTATAGGATCAATATCAACTATTACAGTCTATTGTTGTTCTTTTAGAGGGAGTGACAGATGCCTTATTTGTGAAGTATCTGAACAAGAGGTCTGTGATTTTCGGGGCAAAAAAACATCTGATTGCTGTAGTTCCTTGGGACACTGAAAAGTCCTTAAACTGAACAGGAGGGGACTCTGCCTCAAAGAGGGAAAATGAAGATTTACAAGACCTATTAATTGCTAGATGTCTTCCAACATCCATCTCAATGTCTATGACAACTTTATGAGGCAGAAGTTATACTTATGTTTTAGATGAGGAAACCATGGCTCAAAGAAGTTAAAAATGGGGGCGCCTGGGTGGCTCCGTCGGTTAAGCGTCCGACTTCAGCTCGGGTCATGATCTCGTGGCCCGTGAGTTCGAGCCCCGCATCGGGCTCTGTGCTGACCGCTCAGAGCCTGGAGCCTGTTTCCGATTCTGTGTCTCCCTCTCTCTCTGCCCCTCCCCCGTTCATGCTCTGTCTCTGTCTCAAAAATAAATAAACGTTAAAAAAAAATTTTTTTAAAGAACCAATTCTAGGTTCTCGGTGTGTGGCACCTGGGACCAATGGCAATGGCATCACCAACATACCTGGAAATTTCCCCCAAATGCAAATTCTCTGGCCCCAACCTCTTCTTGCTGAATCAGAAACCTTGGAAGTGGGCCCAGGAGATTTTGATGCATGTTCAAGTTTGAGAACCACCGACCTTGAGGCATTCTGTTCCACAACATTGGGATACATGGAAGTGATGCGTGGGAGGCGGGAGAAAGTGTTCACCGAGGTACCATCGTGAGCCAGACACGTGTGATGTGTGTGTCCCATCTTTTAATCCTCACGACTACCGCGCAGGTTAGGTGTTGTTACTTTGATTTTATGTCGAGGAAACAGAAGCTGGGGACGGTAAGGTCGTTGGTGGAAGCTAGCAATATCAGGAAGAGTCAGAGATGCAATTCACACGTGGGTCTATCTGAGTCCAAAGCTTAAGCTGCTTTCAACATGCACTAGAAAGCTCTATCCTAATAGTGATATTGGTCAGCTTAGTGTGTGTCTATCCTGAGGGCACTCTACACACACAATTGTAGTAGGCTTAATTGTGCAGCTTCCCAAACTACATCTAGATCAAAGACAACATGAGAAGAATGATGCTAGAATGTACTGAAGGGAGCTAAGGGAGCTAGCGGCAGCAACCTGAAAGGCAGATAGTCTGAAAGCTATTAAAAGGTGAATAACTCTTGAAAAAAATGTAAGCCTATGTCACTTCATAATCCGAAAAACCAACGCAGGTTAGTCATAAAAAGTTGAAGATCTGGCATTCTATCGTGTGAGGGTCAATGACACTCCTTGATCTTGTCACCGCAACAATGGATATTTCAGGGGTGGGTGGGCCGTTGAAAACAGGTTGAGTTTTCCATAAACGCTGTGTCAAGTGCATTTCAGAAAGATCCGCATAAGAAATGGTTAAAGTCAAAAATGCTTTTGGGGGGCGCCTGGGTGGCTCAGTGGGTTAAGCATCCGACTTCGGCTCAGGTCACGATCTTGCAGTTTGTGAGTTCCGGCCCCACAACAGGCTCTGTGCTGACAGCTCGGAGCCTGGAGCCTGCTTCGGATTCTGTGTCTCCCTCTGTCTAACCCTCCCCTGCTTGCACTCTCTCTCTCTCTCTCTCTCAGTAATAAATAATAAACATTTAAAAAAATGCTTTGGCTCTTGAGGCTCAAGGTATAATTCACCTGAGCAGTTCTTCTGGACAGAATTGTGCACTCCTCAAGGCCACTACTGCCTCAAATCAAGTTGGCTTCGGGCTCCCAGCCCACCTTTCCTTTTGTCTCACTTTTACTGTTAAAGGACCCATGTTGCATCCGGCTCTAGCCCTCAACCTGGAGAGACTGAGGTCCTGACCTGGACACAATCACATGGAAAAGGCCGGAAGCTTGAATTTAAGTTATTCATGCTCCTGAAATAACAGATAAGAATCCTGGAGGAGCTGACCCATCCCTTCATTTTTCTAACACAATAAAAGAGGCCCCATGAGTTCGAGCCCACCCAAGGACGCCATGAATGAATGAGTGAATGAATGAATGAATGAGGCCCCATGAGTTCAGGCCTACCCAGGGATGCCATGAATGAGTGAATGAATGAATGAATGAGGCCCCATGAGTTCAGGCCTACCCAGGGATGCCATGGATGAGTGAATGAATGAATGAATGAGGCCCCATGAGTTCAGGCCTACCCAGGGATGCCATGAATGAATGAATGAATGAATGAGGCCCCATGAGTTCAGGCCTACCCAGGGATGCCATGAATGAGTGAATGAATGAATGAATGAGGCCCCATGAGTTCAGGCCTACCCAGGGATGCCATGAATGAGTGAATGAATGAATGAATGAGGCCCCATGAGTTCAGGCCTACCCAGGGATGCCATGGATGAGTGAATGAATGAATGAATGAATGAGGCCCCATGAGTTCAGGCCTACCCAGGGATGCCATGAATGAATGAATGAATGAATGAGGCCCCATGAGTTCAGGCCTACCCAGGGATGCCATGAATGAATGAATGAATGATGCCCCTTGAGTTCAGGCCTACCCAGGGATGCCATGAATGAGTGAATGAATGAATGAATGAATGAGGCCCCATGAGTTCAGGCCTACCCAGGGATGCCATGGATGAATGAATGAATGAATGAGGCCCCATGAGTTCAGGCCTACCCAGGGATGCCATGAATGAATGAATGAATGAATGAGGCCCCATGAGTTCAGGCCTACCCAGGGATGCCATGAATGAATGAATGAATGAATGAAAAGAGACCCCATGAGACAGCTCTAAAAGAGACTTCAAACACTTGGGGCGCCTGGGTGGCGCAGTCGGTTAAGCGTCCGACTTCAGCCAGGTCACGATCTCGCGGTCCGTGAGTTCGAGCCCCGCGTCAGGCTCTGGGCTGATGGCTCGGAGCCTGGAGCCTGTTTCCGATTCTGTGTCTCCCTCTCTCTCTGCCCCTCCCCCGTTCATGCTCTGTCTCTCTCTGTCCCAAAAAAATAAAAAAAAAAAAAATTAAAAACGTTGAAAAAAAAAAAAAAATTCAAACACTTTCTTAGCCATTGTTGCTACTACGATCACTTACCAGAGAGGTTTTTTTCAACGTTCCTAACCAGGATTTTTTTTTGCTCACTGAGTAACACCACCCTTTGATAGTTGAAAATAAAAGATGAGCTAAGAGACCACATATCAGAGTCTTAAACGTCCAGGAAAAATAGGACACAGAAGTGTACAGAGAATCCAGGAAACCGGCCAGAAAGAACAGGTCAGTGGGCCTGCCTGAGGGTTCGGACCCACGAGAGTTCTTTGCCTCACTCTGCAGGGACCCGGCCGATGGTCAGCCCTAGCTGCTAACAAGATCATGGTAATTCAGACTCCCGCTGGGGCGTGCCGGGATAGTCAATGAAGTCTCACGGGGCGGAGTGGGGGGGGGGGGGGGGGGGAGAAAAAAAATGTTCCTACCTGAATCGCTCATCAGGCTGGACTCATTATTGGCCTCTCCATAGCTGGGCTAAAGCGACAGGAAAGCAATTTAGGGATAGCTGACCTAGAGCCCATCAAGGTACAGTAGCTGAGCGGATACAGCACCAAATTCAAGAGAACCCCGTAGGTGGCTCCTACCACCAATGCAGGTTTCAACCGGCACCGTCTGAACAAGCTTCATAAAAAGTGCCGACGACAGGGGCACCTGGGTGGCTCAGTCGGTTGGGCGGCTGACTACAGCTCTCAGGTCACGATCTCCCGGTCTCTGAGTTCGAGCCCCCTGTTGGGCTCTGTCCTGAGCGCCCAGAGCCTGCTTCCGATTCTGGGTCTCCCTCTCTCTCTGCCCCTTCCCTGCTTGCTCTCTGTCTCTCTCTCTCTCTCAAAAATAATAAACAATAATTTTTTTTTAAGTGCCAATGACAGAGCAGCAGCAATTTGCACGAGCTCTCACAGGCGGTGGAATATCTGAGGGATTGGGCTAACACGTGGGGTGGGACGGAAAACCAGAGGAGACAGCCGCCCCCAGAGCCCAGCTCAGCGCCCCGTCCGCTCTGCCTCCCTCTCGTCTCCTCCCTGGCCCCAGCTCCGGCAGCAACTCCTTTGCTTCCATCAGTTAGTGTTGGTACACAGCTCCCGCCATGTGCTAAGTGCTGTCCTTACTTTATGTGACAGAATCCTCACGATTCCACGAGGTAAGTACTATTATTTCCCCCTCTCCTGGACGCAGCAGCTGGGGCTCTCGGTAAGGTTAAGTATCTTACCCAAGCTGATGCAGCTGTTAGGATGTAGGGCTGGGATTCAGACTCAGGCATTCGGACTCCCCAGCCTGCCCTCTGAACCCATCACGCTTGCTCTCCAAGTGTGGTCCCCAGAGCCGGGATGGGGCAGCAGAAAGTATCAGTATCTCCCGGGGGGGCTTGTTAGAGTGCAGAATCTCCAGGCCCTCCCG
Organism: Neofelis nebulosa; assembly: GCF_028018385.1. Lineage (NCBI taxonomy): Eukaryota > Metazoa > Chordata > Mammalia > Carnivora > Felidae > Neofelis > Neofelis nebulosa. The sequence continues at coordinate 26,069,595 of NC_080797.1, forward strand.
CCCAACCCCGAATGAGAACCTGCATTTTTCACAAGATCCTCAGGTGGTTCATGTGCTTATTACATCTAGGGAGCAGCTCGCTCTGGACTGCGGTGCCTCTCCTCCCCTTCTACTCCCAGTGTGCATGCACGCCCTGGGGACGGGCGGGGACCAGGCAGGGCTGGATGGAGGGACGGGGACGGGGCAGACCGTCAGCTAGAGGACAGGGTGGCATACCACCAGCAGGAGGGTGGAAAGGGGTGCTGAAGTAGATTTTGTTACTTCCAAAGACATGGCGACAACTTTTGTTGCGATTTCCCTGAGCTTGGAGATGTCTCGTGATGCTGACGGGCTCGAACACTCACCATTCGAATGCTCCCCTCGGTGCTTGACTCATTGCCAAGACGCAGCTGCCTTACCTCTGCCCTCAGTTTCTCAGAGCCTGTTTCAGTGCAGACCTTGTCCCCTTTAATGAACGAGCTGGAACTTAAACTCTGCCTGAAGATGAGTATCTGGTCCTAGAATCAAAGATCCAGTGTTGGGTCGAGGGTAGCTATCTAGCCCAGCAACCCTTAACCCTGGAGATGCCTCCCAGGTCTCCAAAAGCTCTTCCAAAACATACTCCCTGAATCCTCTCTGGATTCCATGAGTCAGAATCTGCAGGGAGACCTAGGGATCCTTGTTTTAGAAAGCTTTCCAGGGGGCACCAGGGTGGCTCAGTTAGTTAACCGTCCAACTCTTGATTTCAGCTCAGGTCATGATCTCCCAAGAGGAGCCCCATTCTCTCTCTCTCTCTCTCTCTCTCTCTCTCTCTCAAAAATAAATAAGTAAATAAAAAAATTTTAACGGACAAAAAAGTACATTTTGTGTTGTGTATATCTCACCACAATAAAAAATGAAAAATGAAAAAAAAACAAAACAAAAACCCTGCAGCTCTGGCATTTACTAGCTTGTGCCATTTCTCCAAGCTGCAGTTTCCTCCGTCTGTAAAATGAGTATAATATTATCTTCCGTACATGTTGTTGTAAGGGTCTGATAGCTGTGGTTAAATAAAGCACCCGGCAACCATATTTGTGTCTTCATGGTCACTTAGAGAGTGAAAGTGTTTATATGTGATGAGTCATGGGAAATTTGGCTTTGTAATTGCTGGGGAATTAACCCCGAGAGGCAAAGCCAGATGAGCAGTCAGTCAGAGAGGGCAGAACGGACACTTTAAGGAATCAGAACACCAATGAGTTTTAAGACAAAACACCGGCCTTCGAAGACCTTGTAGCTTTTAAGGGGCAGTTGATCTCTGGACCCGGACTCCTCCCAGCGGCTCCTTGCTGGTTCTCTTCCGTGGTCAGGAAGTGGGCAGTTTAGGAAGCCCTGGCCAAGACCATGGTTCTCAAACCTGGGTGTGCTCTAAAATTGCACAGGGAAGACCGTTAAATACACAGATGCCAGGAGCCATTCCTGGAGCCTCTCATCCGACGGGGCATCAGTTCAGGGCTTGGATGGATCCTTCGTTCCTCCAACTGATTGGGACGCACTAACAAGTTCCAGGGCCACTGGGCTGGGGAATGCTCGCTGCCTCTGATGCCCAAGTAGTTTAAGTGGCCATGTGAGGAGGAGGGCTGGGACAAGATCCCGAGGTCTCAGAAGGCCGCCACGGAGCCAAGAAAGACAGAACAGTCCGAACCCAAGACGGGAAATCTGTGGAAGCATCAAGGAAGCAGTTCCAAGCCGCCAAAAAGAGAGGACAACAAAAAGAGAGAGGGAGACAGTCCACGGCTCTCGAACTGTGTCAAATTAGACGGAGCTCCATTCAATGAAACATGCAACACCATTCTGCTGCTTATAGTTTGCTTATAGAGGTGGCTTTGGCAATGAAAATAATTATGCACCTGACTTGGTTGTACAATTACGGACCGCAGTGTCAGGGAGGCAAGAATTCCTGTCCCCTCGAAGGTCCCTCTAGCTGGACTAAGAATCAAATTGGCCTGGTACAGGTTAACAGGAGAAAATCAAATAACGGGTGTATGGATGGGGAATCCACATAGACATGGAAATTCCAAAGACAGGCCAGCAAAATGAGGTATATAGGTCATTCTGAACTGGGGAGAAGGTGGGTAGGGGTCTGGGACTTCGGAGGAAAGAAATGCACCTCACAGGACAACAAGAAGACCGGACGTGTGGTAATTAGACATTTGTCCTGCCAAACAGATGGGTCACTCAGATAAAATTTACCTCTGTTAACAACCCTTATTCTGGGAAAGACCCCCAATTTAGATTCATCTGTGTGGTTAAGGGAGGACAAAATTTCCTCTTGGGCCCACAGGGTCTCAAGTGCCTTTAGCCCAGAATAATCCATATGCCAAAGTAGCCCATTCTGGCAGGGGGCTGTCCTGAATCTCTTCAAGAGTGATGGCTGAAAATTGCAAAGTGAGAAAGTTAGGTGTGAATTCTGGTGCACCAAAAACCCCGTTACTTTATATCTTGAGATCAGACTTAAATTGCTTTGGCCTCCTACCCGATGGCTGGCAGAAAATTCAATCCCAGGAGGTTCTGGAGGGTCCCTCCGTCCTCCTCTTGGTCACACAGCCCTGCGGCTTCTGTGGCATTAGCAGAGTGGGGCAAGGGCTAAGGCTGAGGCCTCAGCCCATCCTCACTAGCTTTTTCCAAGTTGTTCTCTGGCCTCCAAGATGCTACAGAGAAGTTCGGTCCCTGCCAAGACACGGTCTCTGAGTCTCAGGCATTGCTGCTCTATGGTCTCAGCAATAGCCACCCCATCTCGTTGATCAGAGAACAACAAGGCCCCCTTCACTGGCCTAAAGGTACTGGATGCAAGAGGCGGCCTCATGCATGCTCCCAGGGAGCCATCACTTGCCCCGTGGTCATTTCTGCCTCCCACATCCCTTCAAATTGCTCTCACTTGCTTATTTCTGCAGACCCCCTGCAATGCGCCCTTGGACACATCGTGTTGGCCCTTCCCTCGTAGGAACGGGAGCCAGTAGGGAATGGAGAGAATAACCCCAGGTAGAGGACTCTTTTTGTTTTTCAGTAATTCTCCCTGTTGCTGCTGTGGAGCCCGTGGTTGGCTCCCTTCTCTTTTCATTGCCCTCAGCAGATTTGGGAAACAAACACATTTACTAACCAGAGAGGGACACGGGAGTCCCGCGGCCATAGTAGTTGTGTTATCTAGATGGCAAATGGAGAACTGCTCCCCTACTGTGCCCCCACCCCCACCCCCACCCCACGACCAAGACTGGGCATTTCCCAAAGCACCCTTTTCCTGAATCACTGCTTGGACCTGCTTAGCGCTGCTGCTAAGAAAGCCTGGGTCTTGCCTAAAAACAGTCACACCCATTATGTCAAGTCTGGCCCTAAGATTTGCATGCATAAATGGCTACCGTATAAAATGTCCTGACACTTCTGTTTTACGGGTTCTGTTCTAGAGGTGTATGAGTCAGGGTTCTGAGCTGCGAGTTAACTGGCAATGGTGAGCACAAAAGAGTTGTATTAGAAGGATATCAGGGCACTCATGGATTCCGCAGGAGGGCTGGGAAAAGGCAGAACCAGGGGAGGTGAGGCGGCGGGTAGCTCGGCCATGGTGCCTGGCAGACAGCATCATAGACCACAGGACAAGAAACGGGACCGTCATGAGCAATCTCTCCCCTCCACTCCTTTAAAAAATATTTGTACGGGGGTGCCTGGGTGGCTCAGTCAGTTAAGCCTCTGACTCTTGATTTTGGCTCGGGTCATAACCTCACAGTTTGTGAGATCGAGCCCCGCATTGGGTATTTATTTCATTATTTCATGACTGGAATCTCTTTCGCCTATTTCGCCCATCCCCCCACCCAAACCACCGGTCTGTTCTCTGTACTTATGGGTCTGTTTCTGTTTTTCTTTTTTAATTTTTTTTAAAGTTTATTTATTTTGAGAGAGCGATTTTAATTTTTTTTTTAAGTTTGTTTAGTTTGAGACAGACAGAGAGAGAGTGGGGAGGGGCAGAGGGAGAAAGAGAGAGAGAGAATCCCAAGCAGGCTCCGTGCTGTCAGTGCTGAGCTGACCTGGGGCTCGATCTCATGACCATGAGATCATGACTTGAGCTGAAACCGAGAGGCAGATGCTTAACCAACCAAGCCACCCAGGAGCCCCAAGTCTGTTTCTGTTTTAGGTTCGATTAGGCTGCTCATTTGTTCTGTTTTTTAGATGCCACAGGTAAGTGAAATCATATGGTGTTTGTCTTTCTCCATCTGACGTATTTCACTTACATAAAACCTTCCAGGTGCACACACGTGGTCACACATAGTAAGCTCTTATTCTTTTTTATGGCTGCGTAATATTCCATTGTATATTTTTATGTGCGTCTATATTCATAGACATACCACATCCTCTTTATCCTCTCATCTCTCAGTGAATATTTCCCTGGCCTGGCCATTGTAAATCCTGCTGCAATAGACACGGGAGTGCATATACCTTTGCAGAGTAGTGTTTTTGTTTTCTTTGGATCAATACTCAGCAGTGTAATTACGGGATCATACGGTATCTCTATTTTTAAATTTTTGAGGAGCCTCTGCTCTGCTTTCCACGGCGGCTGCACGAGTTTGCACTCCCATCGAGCGTGCAGGTCGGTGGCGTTAGGTACATTCACAGGGCAGTACAGCCATCTCCCCCATCCGTCTGCAAGACTGTGTCATCGTCGCAGACCGAAACTCTGTCCCCAGTAAGGGACTTCCTGGTGTCCCCTCCCCTGAGCCCCTGGAAACTATCATTCTACTTTCAGTCTCCATAAATCTGACTACGCCAGCTATCTCACGTAAGGGCCGTTACACAGTCTTGGTCTTTTTGTGACTTTATTTCCCTTTGCGTAAGGTCCTTAAGGTTCATCCATGTTGTAGCATGTAGCAGGACTTTCTTGCTTGTTAAGGCTGAATGATATTTTATTGTATGTGTGTACTACATATTTTTTATCCATTCATCTGTCAATGGACACTTGGCGAATATGCCATTATGATCATGGCGATACATATACCTCTTCCAGGGGCGCCTGGGTGGCTCCGTTGGTTGGGCATCCGACTTCAGCTCAGGTCATGATCTCATGGTTCATGAGCTCGAGCCCCCTGTCGGGCTCTGTGCTGACAGCTCAGAGCCTGGAGCCTGCTTCGGATTCTGTGTGTCCCTCTCTCTCTGCCCCTCCCCTGTTCATGCTCTCTGTCTCTGTCTCTCTCTGTCTCTCAACAATAAATGTTAAAAAAAAATTTTTTAAAACAATACCTCTTCCAGACCCTGCTTTCAGTTCTTTCGTGTCTATAACCAAAAGTGAATTGCTTCACTTGGACCATATTATGAATACTCTCCTCTTTGTGACTATGCCTTTATATACCTCTTTTTTTTTTATTTTTTTTAATGTTTATTTATTTTTGAGGCAGAGAGAGACACAGCATGAGCAGGGAAGGGGCAGAGAGAGAGAGAGACACAGAATGTGAAGCAGGTTCCAGGCTCTGAGCTGTCAGCACAGAGCCCGATGTGGGGCTCGAACTCACGAACTGTGAGATCATGACCCGAGCTGAAGTCGGACGCTTAACTGACTGAACCACCCAGGCGCCCCTTTGTACCTCTTTTAAGATTCAGCACCACAGGGGAAAGATAGCCAACATCGTTGGTGTCTTGGACAGTTACCCCTTAGCCCACTTCTCACTTTGGTCAGGCCCCAGGCATGCTGGTGCTCCCACCTAAGGCACCCTCTGCCTGAGCCTCAGGAACTCACCCAGCCCTCAGTCTGTACCCCAGAAGTTGTAGGAGCATCTCCTAGAGACCAGCATCCCAGCCTCCTTTTTCTTTAAAACAGTTTTATTGTGATACAGTTTCCAAATCATACAATTCACTTATTTAAAGTATACAATTCAGAGGCACCTGAATGGCTCAGTCAGTTAAGCATCCAACTCTTGATTTCAACTCGGGTCATGATCTCATGGTTCGTGCGTTCAAGCCCCATCCCTCTGGACTGACAGCACGGAGCCTGCTTGGGATTCTCTCTCTCCCTCTCTGTCTACCCCTCCCCTGCTTTCTGTTTCTGTCTCTCTCTGTCTCTCAAAAATAAATAAGTAAACATTAAAAAAAATAAAGTATACAATTCAAGGATTTTTAGTCACTGATACGTGCAACCACCACCATAGCCAATTTTTATCACTTCAAAAATGTTCCTATCTCCATAGATTGTCCTGTTCTGGAAATTTCATGTAAATGGAATCATATAATATGGGGTCTCTCATGTCTGGCTTCTTTCATTTAGCATCATGTTTTCAAGGTTCATTCGTGTTGTACTATGTGTCAGTACTCCATTCCTTTGTGTAGCTGAGTAATATTCCATCGTATGGATAGACCGTGTTTTATTTATTCACCCACCAGTTGACGGATATTCAGGTTGTTTCCATCTTTTTGTTATTGAACAGTGCTGCTATAAACATCTGGGGTCAAGTTTTTGTGGGGACATACGTTTTTATTTCTCTTGGGTGTACGACCAGGGGTAGAATTGCTCTAGCCTGTTTTTAAAAGACAACTGGGAGAGTCATTCTAGATCGTTCCCCAGATGGTCCCCAGCAGGATGGGGCCCCGGTGCCCACACTATAAGCAGCTTGGTGCCATACCCTTAATTGGTACTTCCTTCTTCTCCACTGTACTTGTTCTGCACCTGCAGGCTTGCTCTCTGGGATCATCTCCAACATAAACTCCCCGCACCCAAATCCTTGTCTCTGGCTCCGCTTTTAGGCGACTCAAATTAAGATCTGGAAGCTCATCACTGGCAACGCTTATTTACACACTTGTTCTCCAGGAGTCAGGGAGAAGGAGTGTGTGGTCCTTTCACCTCCCATGGCTCCAAGACTCACCCCCAAATAGGAAAGGTGTGCTGCTGGGGAAAGGTGGCTCAGTCAGTTGAGCGTCCAACTTCAGCTCAGGTCACGATCTCGCCGTCCGTGAGTTCGAGCCCCGCGTCGGGCTCTGTGCTGACAGTTCGGAGCCTGGAGCCTGTTTTGGATTCTGTGTCTCCCTCTCTCTGCCCCTCCCCCGGCTTGTGTGTGCTCTGTCTCTGTCTCTGTCTCTCTCTCTCAAAAATAAACAAACATTAAAAAAAATTTTTTTTAATAAAAAAAGAAAGTTGTGCTGGTAGGAAAAACCACATGCAACGACCACCACAAAAAGACCCTATAAGGGGATCCCAGGGGATAGAGGAAGCAAACTAGAGTGTTTCGTGCACATTATGCTTACAAGGACCTATTTAATTCCCACAACGGCTCTAAGAGGTAGGTGCTGTCCGAGAGGTTGGGAGTGTGCCCAGGGTTGTCCGGGAAGTGGAGGGGCCCAGACTGGCAGCCAGGTTTGTCCGGTTCCAGTGTCTGGCTACTTTCACGTCATCAGCCCTTCCTACAGGGCTCCTCACGGCAAAACTGTAATTCCCTAATTGCCTTGAAGTGAGAGCATCGTCTTGGCTCCAGATCCCACTGCAAATGAGGCCAGATGCTTCTTTTTCAGCCTTATGAACTTCCCATCGCTGAGAGGTGGTTGGCTCCCCTTTTCCCTGGATAGAGTACAATTTCCATTTGCTTTTCAGTAATCTTATTGATGGAATGTGGTTCTGAACTGCTTCATCCTTGACAACGTCGAGGCCAAGGGAGGGCAGGCTGCCCCCCAGTGGCCCACTTTGGCATGAAGAGTATTTGAGCTGGAAAGCCATCAGAACCCAGAGCAGATTCCGGGAGAAGCTCTTTATCTCCACCTCAACCGCCTGAAAAGAATTTCTGTGGAGGACCTGCTCCAGGAAGAGAGCTATCACCATAGATAAGCACAGGATGATATGAACCAGGTATGATAGACCAGGAGGAACCTAGCAAGGCCTGTTTGATCAAAGTCCTTGGGTCCTATGGCTGTTTTCTTACCAACCAGGCTGATGTCCGGAGTATGGAGCAAATGTTAATAGTGCCTGTACCAAGAAACTATTCAAAAGCCTAAGACCTGTGTCACAGATGCCCATTGCATGGACGGAAGGAAGAAAGGGAACCCGTTAAATCCACGTGTAAGTCTCAGAAGGAGCCCAGATACTTTGAAACGGTGGTTCTCAAAGTGTGGCACCGGGGCCAGCGACAGAAGCGTCATCGACAAGGAATGTGCTCAAAATGCAAATTCTCAGGCCCCACCTGGGTCTATTCAATCAGAAACCCTGGAGGTAGGGCCCATTTTAATGACATTTAGAAGGTTTTATTAATTACGTTTTTTGGATTGAATAAAAATGTAGCAAGATTAACACTCTTCCGGTGGCTGGAGATTCAGCGCTTTAAGTACACGACCTCAGCTAACCCTCACAACAAAGCGGATAGGTGTGCTTTATTGTTACCGTTTTCCAGTCAAGAAAACTAAGGCGCAAGAGAGAAACAGAGTTTGCCCAGAGCCACAGGGATTCCCCTGACGCCAACGTACTGCCCCACTACATTGCGGGTTATCCTTTCGCGAGATTAAATGTCTAAGGCAGTCTTTCCAGCAGATGACTAAGTAAGCTGGCACAGACTTCCAGACTAGCCAGGACAGTGACCACAGTGTATCAGGAAGATGTGTCACTAAGAAAACAAGACAGGGGCGCCTGGGTGGTGCGGTCGGTTAAGCGTCCGACTTCAGCCAGGTCACGATCTCGCAGCCCGTGGGTTCGAGCCCCGCGTCAGGCTCTGGGCTGACGGCTCGGAGCCTGGAGCCTGTTTCCGATTCTGTGTCTCCCTCTCTCTCTGCCCCTCCCCCGTTCATGCTCTGTCTCTCTCTGTCCCAAAAATAAATAAAAAACGTTGAAAAAAAAATTAAAAAAAGAAAACAAGACAGCAAGCGGTCTGATTAGGAGCATATTCTCTGGTGACCTTTACACACCTTAGGGATCCTTTTCTGGCTGGTTCTTCCACACGTTGCACAACCATTCCCATGCTGCCTGTCTCCCATCCTGCTTCTGCACCCCACCCACCCCAGGAGAGCCAGGGGCCCGTCCCTGGCTGAGATTTCAGGCTGACCGACCTTCCAAGGGTGTCAGTTGAGCACCCCACCCTCCGAGCTCTCCTCAGACTCTCTGGGCACAAGCAAGAACTGCAGCATTTCCATTCTGCTTTAGCTGAACGGTCCTCCCTTCCAGACTGACGTTTCCTTGTACTGAGGGTGGGGTCCTCTGCTTCTCTGGATGGGTCATCCACCAGTGAGGACAACCAAGAGTCATCCCCAGTACTTCACACAGAAACCCTCCTCTCCCAGGGCACCTGGATGGCTCAGTCAGTTAAATGGCCAACTTCGGCTCAGGTCATGATCTCAGGGTTCATGAGTTCAAGCCCTGCATCAGGCTCTGTGCTGACAGTTCAGAGCCTGGAGCCTGCTTTGGATCCTGTGTCTCCCTCTCTCTCTGCCCCTCCCCCGCTCGTGCTCACTCTCTCTCTCTCTCTCTCAAAAATAAAATAAACATTAAAAAAAAAACCCTCCTCTCCCAAATGGATTTTCCATTTTCTTACATAGGGGCCCCCCAAGTGTAGTAGGGCATCCCCTAACCCCTGCTGACACTTATTCACACACTTGTGTGAAGGAAGAGGGAGAATTCATCGGGACTGAATTCTAGTAAGTCCTAGGGAAATATTTCCTAGGGAAAATATTAATGATGTCAGGTCCCCCAAGGCTGGATGGAAAAGCAGGCTACATTCAGGGTTCTGTTCCAGCCGCCAGAAGACTTGGCTGATGATGTTCCAGGCTACCCTTCCCTGTGCATAATCCTGCTTACACCTCACTGGACACTCTCACTGCAAAGGAGGCTGTGGTATTTTAGCCGAGCGCATTGCCTCCAGAATACAATAGCAAGGAAGAAGGGGCAAATGGGGTTGGGTAGACAATGAGTATTCTCAGACACTGGGGGCATAGTTAGCTATAGGAATAGGAAGTTTAAGGTCGGCCATGCCAATACCACAGAGACTAAGAAAAGGCCATACAATCTGGCAACCAAGAAGTCTCTGATGACCTTTGAGAGGCCCAACTCCGTAGGGTAGGTATGTGGGAGTGGGGTGTGGGAGAAGACCTATGACGAGGGTTAGGTAGTGAGCAAAGGCTGAAGGACTAAAGATGTCGGACCAAGATGTCTCTACAGAGATAGCTGAGTCAAAGAGGAGAGAAAGATAATAGAAGTGTACACAATTCCTAACCTTTATTTTGACCGCTTCTTTTCTCTCCCAACTCAATCTCGACAAGACTTGCTAACAGCAAAATTGACTGATGGGAGCCTCAGCCACTCTCTCTTCTTCTGCCGGGGGCAGGTGCTAATGAGGAATGAAATGACCAAAGGCTGAACTGCAGGAGGGAGAAGTGAGACCCCGGAAGAGATACCAGCCCCGCCTTGAGCACTGAGGGAAGATTTTTTCCATCACAGAAAGCTTTCTGTTAAGTTCTTACTTCCATCCCTGATATATAGGGGTCTTAAGTAGGGAACTTAATTTATTGAGCACCTACTATGTGCCAGATACTGGGCTTGGAGTCTAATGTCTATATCCCACGAAGTTCTCCCAGTAGCCTTTGTGGGGATGTCCATTACTATCCCCAGTTTCCAGAACAGGAAATTAAGACTCACAGAGGTTGAGTCATCTATCAAGATCAAGCAGCTACATAGATTGCCACTGGGAATTACATCTAGATCTATTTGCCTCCAAAACCCTTAGTTTCTCCATTATTTTTTGGAAGATCCGTGAAGTGCTATCAGGGAGTTACAGAAATGTACTTCTTTGAGCACAAATTCTCAGAATAGACAAGGAATCCCCCTTCATTTGTTTGTTTTATAAAGTCCTGATCTGTCTTGCTCTCAAGAGCCACTGCCCTAACAGAAATCCTCAGAAGGATTCACATGAGGAATCTAAGCCTTTGCTGTCTGTCTAGGTTTTCTGTGAGCCTAAACAGGCAACAAACTCCCAGCTGCTCAGCCAACCCACTCCAGGGGCACTCGGACCTGTTAGCAAAAGGATAGGGTGTGGGAGCCAGAGGTCCCAGGCCTCGGCTAAGAGAATCTCTCCGTCAAGGGACAAAAGCATCGCAACTCTCATAACAACTTGGCATTGACAGAGTTTTTAATAAACATAGACATTTTCTAACGTTAACTGCTCCAATCCTTCTCATCAAAAGTCAAAGAGGGTTTTGGCCCCTATTTGGATTATCAGCAGCAAGAAAACATCTGGAATGAATCCACAAGAGGCCTTTCCAGGATCGTGTGTGTGTGTGTGTGTGTGTGTGTGTGTGTGTGTGTGTGTCCCTCTCTCTCCCTCCCTCTCTCCCTCTCTCCAGGTCAGGTTACATTTCTGATCATCCATTGAGGCTCTTTTATTTGTGGAAATCTGCTCTAGAACATATTTCATGCAGCAAAAAGGGCCAAAAGTGATGGCTACATGTTTATTTATTATTTTCTCATTAAGTGGCCCTGCAGTGAACCAAAACCGACCTACTGGACCAACAAACATCTATTGATTTCTTCTAAGGCTGAGTAAACCTGAAACGAAATTACTGGATGCAGTTAGAAGAGATCCTAAGCTACGGTGGTGCCCGTTAACCTTTTCATTCCAAATGTCTGGCGGGACCCGTTGGCCAGTATTTGGCCTAGAGCACGGCAGGGGTGGAGGCTATCTGAGGCACTTTGTCTCTCACTTTTTAAAAACTTGGATCAAGACACCGTGTTGTGCAACACGAATATTTTTCTTTAAAAGGCAAGTATATATAGAGGTTATGTCTGGGGGATGGGGAGGGAAGAGGCAGCGGGGAGAAAAACATTTCTCTGATATTTGTATTTTCCCATGTGCCTATCTGAGCCTTCTTTCAAAAAACAAACAGTGGCTCGAATGAAAAAAAGAACACCCCCACAAAAGAGGGGGGCGCGCGTAGAGGTTGTTTTTGAGAAGCTCACCCTCTCTGTACAGATTTTCGGGAAACCTATCATCACCATCTCTTTCAAGCTGACGTGCCCGCTGCAAATTCACAAAGAATCCTGGGCGTTAAGGTCAGTAAAAGAGAAATGTGGAGGAAGACTTTCGGGTTTGGATCCTAACCTCTGCGTCGTTCTGGCAGGTTCTCTTGGTCACACGTACCCAGTGAAGGGTGAAGGGGAGAGATGAGACCTAGTCCTGAAAATTTGAGGGAAAACATTTCTGGCTGTAATTAGCTGGACATTTCAGGAAAACTCACATGGCCTTCAAAGCTCTCCACTCTGTTTTGAGAACCTTCAGGCTCCAGTGTCCCCATGTGTAAGCGGAGATTTTTTTTCAGCTCAGAGATTCATTGATTTGGAGCCTCTGACAGGTTCTGCTTGGATGGGTAGGGCTCCAAGATGGGGCGCCTGGGTGGCTCAGTCGGTTAAGCGTCTGACTTTAGCTGAGGTCATGATCTCACGGCTCATGAGTTCGACCCCCACGTCGGGCTCTGTACTGACAGCTTGGAGTCTGGGGCCTGCTTCGGATTCTGTGTCTTATTCTCTCTCTGCCCCTCCCCAACAAAAATAAAATGTATTTTTATTTGTGTATACTCAAAAAAAAAAAAAAAAGAAAAGAGTAACAAGAGAGGCTCTCTCCATATCCTGCACACCCTTCCTTAAAACACATATTTTATTTATCATATGATGAAATATGAGGCAAATTGGTGATTGTTAGCCTATTGCATATTTCCAAAGGACTTTTTTAAGGGGTGTGTGGGTGGGTGGCTCAGTTGGTTAAGGTTCTGACTCTTGATTTCGGCTCAGGTCATGGTCTCACAGTTCGTGAGTTCGAGCCCTGCACAGGCTCCGTGCTGACAGCATAGAGCCTGCTTGGGCTTCTCTTTCTCTCCCTCTCTCTCTGCCCCTTTCTTGCTCATGTATGTTCTCTCTCAAAATAAATAAACTTAAGACAAATTTTTTCAAATACATAAATGGTTGGTGTTTGATAGTTCAGTCCAATAATCCAACAGTTTCTAGATACCGGAGTAGAGAGAAAATGGACACGGTTACACTTTTTTAGGAGAGCCTATATCTGAAAATTCAATCTGATGGGAGGATAAATTAGAAGCTTTGGGAATGGCCTTCTTTGTCCTTTTTTTTTCCTTTAAGAACTTCTTCAGATAAGAGCTCTTCAAATTTACCCTAGTGTGTGTTTAAAGATGACTAATCGGTTGCCTTAGGAATCAGAAGAACTTAAAACTTAAGTGTGAAAGGTCAAGGTTGTTATGGCTGAGCAGTCAGAAGTGACGTCAGAGCATCATCCAAAGATCATCAGTCATCAGGTAACACAAGTGGGCCCTGAGCTCCTTAAGGATAGGGACCTTAGCTTTCAATTCTGATTCTGTGGACTCAGCAATACGTCTGAGGAGCATCAGAAGCCATGGGCCATGGACTTTGTCTACCATGCTTGAAATGATGTGGCCCAAGGGGACCTTCCCGGGGGCAGGTGGGGTACATTTGGGACCCCCGGGACATGAGGGTGTGGAGGCACAGGATGGAGGAAGGGCAGTGAGGGTTCAGGGAGAGAACAGGACAGGGCAAGAGGGACAGCAAAACTGTTCTGTGGCATTGATGGGCAGGACATGTTCTGGAGTCTGCATCTTTGGGCACAGAAAGAAAGAGACTGGACAACAACCCTCAGAAGCCAGGTGGTCCCCAAGAATCAGCCTCCTGGCAGATGCAGGGAATAAAGAACCAGAGGAAGAGGAAAAGGTTGATGAGCCCCACTTCTGACGGTCTTCCATTCCCCAGGCGCCAAAAGTGGGATGTATTTCCACGGCCCTCATTAAATCTGGAAGGAGAGGGTCACGGGGGCCTCCTGTCCTCTCAAGTCCCTCCCACTTTCCTGATCTTGCACATTTATCTAAAAAGCCAGAGAGGCAATCCACAGATGGACAGAAAAGATTTAGAACGCAAACAGGATCAACTGAGGGAGTCAACAGGAGGTGACTGGTTTGGGTCAAAGCGAGGAGGGCTGGGACCAGATTCTCATTTGGGTGTGACGATTCAGGTCAGCCCAGCCAACGAGAACGGACGCTCCACCAGAAGAGGGACTTCATTGGAGTCACTGCTGTATCTCTGATGCTCGAACGTAGCGGACAGTCTAGGCATACGTACTGGATGTGGGATGAACGGAGTCAGGATGTGCCAGATGCTGTGCTAGAAGGTGGGAAGGTATAAAGAAAGGACTTTATGAAGCTTGCTGTTGGGGAGACTGACTCTGAAAGGATAATTATCCCAGAGTGTGCCGGAGATCAGTGTGGAGGGCTGGGGGAGCAAAGAGAGGGAAGACAGGGCACAGAAAGGCAGGAACTACCTCGTAGGTAAGGGGAGGCTCTCACCCCACTGAATTGGGAAAGAGGTAAATGGAGACGAACACGGAGGTGGCAAGGACATGGCCAAGGCTCACCGGGTCATCATCGTCACACAAAGTCCACCAGAAACGCTTCCCAGGCGGCTTTTTGTCTTGACGGTCTCACCTCTGACCCCTTAGAAGGAACAGCAGCAGAGTTCATTTGCAGCCCTCTACTCACACCTGCGGTACGAAACTAGGTATGTCTGGCTCGCGTCTCTCCACGGTCTCCTGGGTCGTCCCTGAGGTTCTGTTGAGTTTAGGACATCTTTATCAGTTTTAGCGGCTTTGTTAGGGTGTGTTTAAGACACCGCCTAGGAACATCATAAAAAACCATAGACCGTTCCCCATGCGTGGCTGTCCAACTTTGACGGTGTCCATAATATCACCCTCCTTTACCGTATTCTATCCATAAGTTAAATTATTGCAACTAAAAGAGGAACCCTCCCAGGTGCACAACAGAAAGCACAGACGGTGAGAAACACGGGACGGTTCACAATCACAAGAGTGTACACGCGCCTTCAGTCCTCAGCCAGCAAAGGAAAAATGATTAGTCATTACTGATTCTTGGCGGGTTAGGCTCCGGGCTTAAGATTGATATAGTTGTGGAAGGACAAAGTACCAAGCACCAGAGTTTGTGTTTCAGTGCATCATCTGTGCCGCGTCCAGGTGCTCTGAGGTAAATTATACACTCTATGACAGGAAA
This sequence comes from Neofelis nebulosa, assembly GCF_028018385.1. Classification (NCBI taxonomy): domain Eukaryota; kingdom Metazoa; phylum Chordata; class Mammalia; order Carnivora; family Felidae; genus Neofelis; species Neofelis nebulosa. Next base: position 26,084,628 of record NC_080797.1, read on the forward strand.
AACCCCTGACAAATGGGTGGTGACTCAACATGGAGGTGTTGAAATCTTTCCCTGAGAGAACCCACTTGGGAGAATTCCTCTCGTCAAGACAAACATAGAGTTGACATGCAAAGTGCTGAGGCCACCACTACGATCATTGCATATGGCGGATGGGCGAGTGGATGGGTTCAGGACATGGGCTGTGGCTCAGGCGTCCAGGGTTCAAATCTCAGCTCTGCTAGTTCCTAGCTGTGTAATGTTGGCTATATACCTTCACCTCTTCGTGTCTCATTGCCCCTTTGCTCCCCCTGGGTTAAATGGGGATAGTATTAACACCACTTCCTATGACGTGAAGTTGAATAAGCTAACGCTTGCTTGTAAAAAGCTTAAAATAGTTCCCGGGACATCGTTAAGCCCTCAATAAATGTTAAATATTTTTTTTTTTTAATTGTCATTTGTCTCTTGTGAAACTTTATGTGATCAAGTCTGTTTGGGTTAGCTACAGAGAGCTAAGTGATCTAGCCTCAACTACGGATATTTGTTTATAAATTTAACATTTATATTTCATTGGTCCAATGGGCAAGGAAATACCATTGTCTGACCGCCTCAGCAGACTTGCCCCGGATGTCATTGTTTCTGTATGAGAACAGCTATCATCAAATGGTATGCTTTCTGCATTCAATTAATTCACTCCTTTAAAATTCCACTAACATTGTTTTCTTTTTTTTTTTAACTTTTTTAATGTTAATTTATTTTTGAGAAAGAGAGAGGGACAGAGTGTGAGCTGGAGGGGGGCAAGGAGAGAGAGGGAGACACAGAATCCAAAGCAGGCTCCAGGCTCTGAGTTGTCAGCACAGAGCCTGACACGGGCTTGAACCCACTAGCCATGAGATCATGACCTGAGCTGAAGTTGGACGCTTAACCGACTTAGCCACCAGGCGCCCCAGTAAAATTGTTTCCTGTGGCTATGGGGCAATCTGTAGACTAGATTCTTTTTCAATGTTAGACCTTTTTTTTCTTTTAGCTCAAACCATTTCTTGATCCATGACACCCAGGCTATCAGGGAAGCACCAAGTTTCAAAGGTAACGAATCCAGATTTGACAACCTTTAGTCCAGTTTCCTCTGAATCATTTTGATTCTTTTAGGGAAGCAGCTCAGGCCCTCTTAGGAACACCCATGCACGCAGTACCCCAGCTATGGCCCTTAGGCTTCCACTGTTCCCAGATCTTTATAAAAGGGCAGAAGAAAAATCTCCACGTGACACTGGGCATCAGATAAAATGACACACAAAGCTGTTGTTAAAAAGAAAACCACAGGGGCGCCTGGGTGACTCAGTCGGTTGCGTGTCCAACTTCAGCTCAGGTCATGATCTCGTGGTTCGTGAGTTTGAGTCCCGCGTCGTCTGCTGACAGGGCAGAACCTGCTTGGGACTCTCTCTCTCTCTGCCCCTCCTTCTCCCTCAAAATAAATAAATTAATTAAAAAAAAAAAAAAAAGAAAGAAAGAAAACCACATGGGTGCCCGGGTGGCTCAGTCAGTTGTGGAAAGACACTTTGTTTTTCCCCCTAGAAAGCTGCCTCACCTGGAGAAATGCTTTTGTTTGGCTAACAACCTTCTTGCCCCACACTCCTTCTTTAAAAACCTTCCACTTTGTACAGCTTCTTGGGAGTGCCGGCACTTGCCAGGCGGGATGCGGCCCGATTCATGGATTGTTTCACAAAGCCGATTAGATCTGCCAATTGTCTTGGTTGAATTTTGCTGTTTAATGCTGTCGATGTGAGTTTTTATGTCCCCCGAGGGTCACTTTTGTCATTCTTTTTGTTTTGCCCAGAACAACACTCAGAGCATATTGTTACCCTCTCCTGTTTAATTTACTGAAGTTACAGGTTGAAAATATAGTTTCTTCCTTAAGCTTTTAGGTTCATTTTATAAATCTCACTCTTTGATATACAAGTCACTTTAGAGATGCTTGAAGAAAACCCTCACACACCACAGGGAAGTATCAATCGTCTGGCAAACACAGTTCTCCCCATTAAGACTTACCATTCAGGTTTCATAAGTCCAAGGGATTAAATTTATAAAACCGATGAATTTTAACGTTCTCTTAAGCGTTTTGCTGCCGCTTACAAAGGCAGTATGGGTGCAACTTGAAATTACAGTCCAAATCCATTAGTGGGTTGCACATTTTAAATTAGAATCACAAAGCAAATCTGCTAAAAGCCCTCAATATGCCCAATGCTCTCCAATACAAGTATACACAGTTTGTTTCTAAGATCAACCGAAAAATACAAATGCTGCAGGGTTAAGGTACTTTATCATCTGTACAGGTGAGTCTGGATCTCCTTGGGGTGGAGGATGCCCACCCCCTGAATCGTAGACCTTTAGACCCTACCTGCAATGTGAGATTCCTGTCTTACCCAGCCGAGGCTGTTGCTAGACATCCCCAAAGAGAATGAAATCTCCAACTAAGACACCCAAGGGTGACTTTTCTTGTGACTGCCTGTGGATTTGGGCCCTTTTTCAGTCACTCTGCCCCAAATTCCATTCTCCCCATCTGCCTAAAAACAGAGCCTTCCAAGAGAACTCGACTGTCATAAATCTCCTCCTTGGGACTTTCATAACTTTTATCAGTGGAGATAAAGTCACGGCGATAAGGAGTCACCTACACAGATGTTGTCACAAAAATACCACATTTCCCCTCTGTTCTCCTAAAGGCCTGTTCATCCTTCCCAGAAGCCATTTGTTTTCTTACCTACATGCCCTTTTTTCTCACCTGTCTTTCCCTACTGACATGTTAGATCAGCCTCCAATTCTAACCACCCCTTTGAGTAACATTTTTCTGTGTGCCTCTGCATAGGTACATGAATACATCTTGGTCTTTTCTCCTGTCAATCTGTCTTTTGTTCATTTAATTCACACGTACCCAACACTGAACCTAAGTGGGTATACGCAACTTTTTTTCTTCCCGAACACCTACCAACCATACTTAGCCAATGTATCTACTGGACATATCTATTCACTGGTCCCTCTCCAGGGTGATTCCTATCATCACACAAATGTAAGGTTACTGGCCCATAAAACATGTGTTTACATCTCATTGACTGCCCTCCTTGACTTCTTTTACTACCGTTTTCCATAGCACTCTGTAACCTCTCACTTCACTTTCTCTTCTTCCCTTCTTTCTTAAACCCCCTCCAAACAAGCTTTAACACCTCCCACTTCTCCACTGAAACTGTCTTTTCTGTCCAGTCTTCATCCCCAATGTCTGGGAACAGTGCCTGAGCATGTAAAGCATCCTCCTTCAATATTTATTACATAGATTGTTTCTTTTTTTTTTAATATCAACTTAAAAAATTTTTTTTTCCACGTTTTTAATTTATTTTTGGGACAGAGAGAGACAGAGCATGAACGGGGGAGGGGCAGAGAGAGAGGGAGACACAGAATCGGAAACAGGCTCCAGGCTCCGAGCCATCAGCCCAGAGCCTGACGCGGGGCTCGAACTCACGGACCGCGAGATCGTGACCTGAGCTGAAGTCGGACGCTTAACCGACTGCGCCACCCAGGCGCCCCTAATATCAACTTTTTAAAAGTTTATTTATTTTACTTTTTGAGAGAGAGACAGCATGGGTGGGCAGGGGCAGAGAGAGAGAGGAGAAGGAGAGAGAGGGAGAAAGAGGCGGGGGAGGGAGAGAGAGGGAGGGACTATCTCAAGGAGGCTCTACAATGTCAGGGGAGGAGCCCAACATGGGGCTCAAACCTACGAACGAGGACATCATGATCCAAGCCAAACGCTTGACCGACAGAGCCAGCCAGGCGCCCCATAGATTGTGTTTCTGAATACTTTCCTTATTCTCCTTATTTGCTAAAGCCACACTTTGTATTTGTATAGAAATCGGAGTGACATTTGAATGGATTCCAGGACTTTGGGAGGGGTCTCCCTTCCAGTTCCATGGCCATGCCGAACAGACACAATTGCAGATTGTAGCGTTGGCCAAAAAAATACTAAGTGTGCATTCAAAAGAACCAAGCTGTCATCACCGCACTGATACTTATGAATCAGCCTCCTCCCCGGAGGGGGCTGGCATTTTACGCCACTTACTGACCTACCTGTCTGAACTTTGCGGGCCATCCCTCCCGGGCTGCTTCTCCAAGTTGTTTCAATCTTTGCCCTCTGCCAATTGGTGGGAGGTGTGCTATTTTTGCTTCATTACTGCACACAGCATAAAACACCCAAACTGAAACGGGATCAAAGCTTTGAAGGTAGTTATGCATGGGCTTTAAATGATGGCTGTCATAAAAATAGAAGTGAGCATATGTGAGGAGTTACATTTTGCCAGGTGGAATGTCCCCAGCCTTCCCTCTCCCACTGAAAGCACAAAGAGAATGTAAATTATACAGAGGCAGGGATTGTATCTGTTGTGTTCCCACTGTATCAATGTATGTGAAACACACAGGGCGCCTGGGTGGCTCAGTCAATTAAGTGATTAAGCCTCCGGCTTCTGCTCAGGTCATGATCTCACTAGCTCAGAACCTGGAACCTGCTTCACGTTCCGGGGCTCTTTCTGCCCCTTCTCTGCTTGTTCTGTCTCTGTCTGTCCCTCTCTCAAAACTAAATAAACAAACCTAAAAAAAAAAAAAAGCACACCGTATAATATATTAATATTCCAGGACTTAGCATTCATTGCTGTGCATATGGATGGGGAGCTGGTCAATGCCAGAACTTTCCCTCTGCTCAGCTACCTTAAAGTTTACTCCCACTCCCAACTATTGTTTAAAACCAGTTCCTAGGAGCACCTAGGTGGCTCAGTCAGTTAAGTGTCTGACTTTGGCTCAGGTCATGATCTCACAGCTTGTGGGTTCGAGCCCCTTGTTGGGTTCAGTGCTGACAACTCGGAGCCTGGAGCCTGCTTCCGATTCTCTGTCTCAGTCTCTCTGGCCCTCCCCAGCTCCTGCTCTGTCTCTCACTCTCTCTCAAAGATAAATAAACATTAAAAACGACAACAAAAACCCAGCTCGTATTTTTTTTTTTTTTAACATTTATTTATTATTGAGAAACAGAGAAACAGAGCATGAGCAGGGGAGGGGCAGAGATAAGGGGAGACACAGAACCTGAAGCAGGCTCCAAGCTCTGAGCTGTCAGCACAGAGCCCAACGGGGGGCTCGAACTCATGAACTGCAAGATCACGACCTGAGCCGAAGTCAGACGCTTAACCGACTGAGCCACCCAGGTGCCCTTAGGGGGAGAGAGTGTCTTAAGCAGGCTCCATGCTCAGCACAGAATAGAGCCCAAGGAGGTGGGGCTCGATCCCATGACGCTGAGATCATGACCCAAACGGAAATCAAGAGCTGGACGCTTAACTGGCTGGGCCCCCCCCCCGGCGCCCCTGGACTGTGCTTCTTTATTTTTTTTTTAAATTTTTTTTTTTTCCAACGTTTTTTATTTATTTTTGGGACAGAGAGAGACAGAGCATGAACGGGGGAGGGGCAGAGAGAGAGGGAGACACAGAATCGGAAACAGGCTCCAGGCTCCGAGCCATCAGCCCAGAGCCTGACGCGGGGCTCGAACTCACGGACCGTGAGATCGTGACCTGGCTGAAGTCGGACGCTTAACCGACTGCGCCACCCAGGCGCCCCTGGACTGTGCTTCTTTAAATGATATTCCACTCCAGGGCTGAAGCTCTCTCCTTCCGAGTGATAGCAGAACACTGAGTTCCCTGAGGGCAGGAAGCATATCTTCTTTATTTTGTATTCCTGGGTGTAGCCAGGCGCCTGCCACAGAGTTGGAGCTCAGGGAGTAGTTCTGGAATGGAAATAAACCAGACTGTCACCTACCAGACCTAGTGGGCTTGTCTTAGCCCCCCAGGCAAGGGCAGCTGAAAGCCTTGTGGGAGGGCCAACTGGTGTTTCCGCTAGTTTTCTTCTGGTTTGTCTGTTGGGTTTAGTGTGCTTAGCTCCTCGACTTGTAAAGTTTTTAGAGTTTTGTTGCCGAATGATTGACTTACAGTAAACTGTACTGTATAATTCAAAGTGTATAATCCGGTGAGTTTTGATATGTGAACACATGGGAACCCCACACCCAATGAACATAGCCATCACCCCAACAGCTTCCTCCTGGTCATGACGTTTGGCATGTTTTGTGCTGTTTCAAGGTTCTATGATCTAGAGGTAAAGAGGAGAGGTAGGGGATGGGTGAAAGAAGGTTCATCGTGAAGCGACAGTTGTCGAATCCGGGTGAGAGGTACACTTTCGCACATAGGTGGGCAGATACTTTTCCCCAGCCAGGTTTGGGAAAGTGGGACAACTCTTATGTACCCACTTCCATTTTAATCAGTAGTGAATGGCAAGTCATGGGAGTTGCGGGGGTTGTCACATAACTAGCATTTGCAAAGAATCCAGGCACTATGACCTTTGCTGAAAAGCAACTTAAAGGTGAAGGTGGGGGACCACGGTACCTATTTGCAATGTGAACTCGTATGTTTTTGTCAAAAAAAGGTTTTTTTAATGTTTATTTTTGAGAGAGAGGGAGAGACAGAGCATGAGCAGGGGAGGGGCAGAGAGAGAGAGAGAGAGAGAAGAAGACACAGAATCTGAAGCAGGCTCCAGGCTCCGAGCTGTCAGCGCAGAACCCGAGATGGGGCTTGAACTCTTAAATTGTGAGATCATGACCTGAGCCAAAGTCAGACGCTTAACTGACTGAACCACCCAGGCGCCCCTGTTTTTGTTTTTGAGAGAGAGAAAGAGAGAGAGAGCACAGGTGAGCAAGGGGCAGAGAGAGAGAGAGAGAGAGAGAGAGAGAGAGAGAGAGAGAGAGAGAGAGAGAGAGACAGGCTGGAGTACACAAACTGCGATCATGACCTGAGCTAAAGTCTGATACTTAACCAACTGAGAATCCCAGCGCCCTCTAAGGTACGTTTTTATACTCCCTCCATGTGTTGCCTCATAGTCATTGGGAGTGGAGCGAAATACATCTGTCAACTTGGAAGAAAGAACTTAAAAGAACACGGGAGCTCTCAGCTCTGTTCCCCTCAAATGCAGACTTGGTAAAGCCAAGAAGGACCACCCTACCTTGCATTTGTATGAGATTTTACGATTTACTAAACACTTATACTCATCAACTGGTTAAATCCTTTAAAAAAATTTTTTTTTAAGTTTATTTACTTTTGAGAGAGGGAGAGAGACAGACCATGAGTCGGGGAGGGGCAAAGAGAGAGGGAGACACAGAATCCGAAGCAGGCTCCAGGCTCTGAGCTGTCAGCACAGAGTCCGACGCGGGGCTCGAACCCACAAACCGTGAGATCATGACCTGACCTGAAATCTGACGCTAAACCGACCGCCCCAGGCGCCCCTCAACTGGTTAAAATCTTAAGAAAGTCCTAGGATGGTTAAGAATATCTCCATTTTTAGAAGGAGAAGTTAATTTACTCAAGTTACACAAACTAGTAAGTGCCCACATCTGGTTTGTGCCATGGCTACTATGGAAAACTGGAAAAAAGTGGAGAAAAAACACTTTCAGGAGGAAGCTGAAATACTGGACACCAGGAAGCCTTCTTGGGCAATCCACTCAGGAATTCAACTCCCAGTTGTAGTTGAGGGCTAAGGAAGAGGTGAGGGTCCATGGCTTAAAACAGATTTCTCAAATATTTTACATTCAAATTGGCAGTTTCTACTTCATGCAACAATAACAAAATTCTGGCAACAAAACTGTCTGTGTTTACAATAGTAAATGGGAGCACCTGGGTGGCTCAGTCAGTTAAGCCTCTGACTCAATCTTGGCACAGGTTATGATCTCATGGTTCCTGGGACGGGGCCCCACATTCGGCTCTGTGCTGACAGTGCACAGCCTGCTTGGGATTCTCTCTCTCCTTTTCCCTCTCTGCCTCTCTCTGTCACTCTCAAAAATAAATAAATAAACTTAAAAAAAAAAATAACAAATCCCTCCTTTTTGATTAGAGGAAAACATTAAAAAAATTATGGCTTCTGATGCCCTTTCAAAATGTGAGTCCTAGGCCAACGTCTTCTCTTCCAGTACAGAAAAGTATCTATGTTCCCACCACCAGAGATAGTCACTTAGACGAACATTTTGCTGTATGTGCCTTTACACACATATGTGCATTCACAAACACATTTATATTGCTATAGATGCAAGTGTGGGTAAGTGTACAGACATTTTAAAAACCGGAATCTTACTTTGAATACTGTTTTACCTCCTGCTTCTTCTACTTACGAGCAAATTAATTCTTTTAATACGACACAGCTAATTAGAAATCTTTGGTGTTTTGTTTCCAGGCTTTTTAAAAGTTACCATTTTTCTTAAACTAGAAACAAAGATTCTAAGGTACAGGAGAGGACACAGTGAAAGGTTAAGTCTTCCTCCAACCCTTTGGACAACCGTACCTGGTCGTGCTGGTATTAACTCTGGGGCTTCTGACCCACCCCCAGGAAATACTATCCTCCTTCCTCACTTACCGAGCGACAGTCACTTCCCAGCTAGACTTTGTCTCTCACCATTTCATGAGACCTGCCATTCACCCCAACTCTAAACACTGCCTAAGTGATTATACACCCCCCCTGTTTTCTCAGCTCTCCGAAACCTTGGATTAAGTGCATAGAGTAAAACACGAGCCTTTTAATTATCTTGGTTACTATAAATCGCAGAATCAAGCTTTTTAAATTTTTTTTTTTCAACGTTTTTTATTTATTTATTTTTTTGGGACAGAGAGAGACAGAGCATGAACGGGGGAGGGGCAGAGAGAGAGGGAGACACAGAATCGGAAACAGGCTCCAGGCTCCGAGCCATCAGCCCAGAGCCCGACGCGGGGCTCGAACTCACGGACCGCGAGATCGTGACCTGGCTGAAGTCGGACGCTTAACCGACTGCGCCACCCAGGCGCCCCCGAATCAAGCTTTTTATACCCGTAAACGATTCCTATTGTCCGTTTGAAAACGGCCTGGTCCATTTGAAAACAGAATAGTGATTCTGCACAGAGCAACAAGTTTTAGGTGGTAGCCTAAAGATTATTGGTTTTAAGTGAACCAGTCTGGTTTTAGAGTCATCGTTGCAGTGGCCTGACTTTGATCCCAGCCCCCAGCCTCTGGGTCCTGCTGGTCTGAGCAAGACCTGTACAAAGTCTGGAACTTACTGCTCAAAGGCAGGGTCACAGAGAAGCGTTCTGACAAACCATATTCAGTCTACCATTCCCTGTTCTTTCCTGCACCTTCTCCATGAAGCAGCTGATTCTAAAATCATTACCAATGCCCAGGACTGACTTACCGCTCCTTCTCCCCTTTCTGTAATGCCCTCCATTTCAGTGCTATGAAGGAGAATTCTCCGGTTGGGTGCAGGGGTGAACCGCAGCCCACATTTCCATCCGTCCTTGCCAGGGACAGTGTTACACTGCTTGGTAAATCTGTTCCTGGTACATCTCCACCCACAGCCCCTACAACTGGGCTACGCTGTAGGCAACCGACCACTGAGGCTCAGCCCAGTTATCCATCAACTGGCTTCTAGTTAGTTCTCTCTTCACCCACAAGAAACAACAGTAACAACTGAGGCAAGAGAGCCAAGTCACAACCTGAAAGAAAAGATATATTGTCTCCATCTGGTCCACCCATTGGGGAGATCAGTCACTCCATTCCACCACATAGGAGATGACCAAGCTGCTGCCATGGCTCCTTTGGTTGTTAGCTCATCTTCCGTATTACTTTTTTTTTTTTTTTTTTTATTTATTTTTGGGACAGAGAGAGACAGAGCATGAACAGGGGAGGGGCAGAGAGAGAGGGAGACACAGAATCGGAAACAGGCTCCAGGCTCCGAGCCATCAGCCCAGAGCCTGACGCGGGGCTCGAACTCACGGACCGCGAGATCATGACCTGGCTGAAGTCGGACGCTTAACCGACTGCGCCACCCAGGCGCCCCATCTTCCGTATTACTTTACTCTGGGATTCCAGTCTCTGCAATCTCACCCTCCAACTCTGCCGGCTTTTTCTCCCATCATTACATCAAAGCTTTAGGGAAACCGAAAGAATCCTGTCTTTATAAAATGTGTGAGGACCACACTTAAGATGGTGAGGAGGAAGGAATTGTGTGTTTTATTCTGTGTGCTATCGGATTTACGATTCTTAAACAACAAACAACCATGGCTTGGAATGCTTACGGTGTTTTGCGGAGAATTTGATCCATGTTCCCAACATGCTCTGCTTTTCATTCCTTCCCTTGCCTCTTCCTTTTTTGCCTCGTTGGCCTGGAGGCGCTGCCATGATGGGTGAAATTTCTGATCAGAGTATCAAACAGGTGCACTCTCTTAGCATTAACAAGGGGCCAGCAAAGCCCACGCTCCACTAATGGCCAGTCTGTAGCTTACACTTGCTAAAACACGAAAGACACTTCTAGAATCAGGCATTCCACGAGCCAATCTTAAAGATGGTAGCCCCAGGTGATCCCTGTGATGGACTCTAAAATTGGCATATATCTTTACTTTTTTTTTCCTTTTTATTTTAAACTTCTTGAAGAATTAAACAGCCTGCTCTCTTTCTTGATGTTCTTCAGCTCTTGTCGTCGTTTTGTGACCCTAGTGAATCTGACAACGTAGAAAAACAACAGTGAGACGCTGGGGGATGGTTGTTTCCCTTCTGTATGTTAAGCACCCTCCAGGCAGAACTAATAAATATTCAGCAAGTGATTAGTTGGTCCATCCCCACGTGTCCTTGGCAGATCCCTGCCAGCTTTCACCAGCAGTTTCACTTGGTAATTTACAAGTGTTCTGGCTGCACTCTGCACCTGCCAGCATTGCAGTAATTAGCTTAGGATGCAAAACGCTTTCTAAATTAAGGTTCCGGACTTGTAGAATCAAGAAAGGCTGATAATCAACCTTGCAACTGTAGTACCCAACGAGCAACGGGATAAATAGGGATAAACAACCAGGACAAGTCCTTTAACCGTCCCGCGTGCACATTAGACGTCTATGCGAGATGCAGGTGAAACACAGCTCAACAGTTAGGGGCAGGTGGCAGGGTCAGTGTGCGAAGATTTGCAATCAAGCCCTTCCTCCTGCCCTATATAAGCAGCGTGGACGGCGCGGGCCGGGGCGTTTGGGGCCACCTACGGCTGGATGGACAGAAAGCCTCAACGCCGCGTCTCGGAAGGTGAGGAAGGGCGGGCGTCCGAGCGGGTTGGACCCAGAGACGGCGGCGGCGGGCGCTGCCTGGAGCCCGGTGCAGCGAGTCGGACGTCCCGCCGGGGCGAGAGGGGACCAGGAGCCGGGCGGGGAAGGATGAGCTGGCCGGGATGGGAGGAGAAAACCGAGGGAGCAGGAGGCAGAGCCGGAGGAGCGGAAGAAGAGGAGGCGGAGGAGGGCGAGAGGCAGGAGGGAAGGGAGGAAAGGAGAAAAGCGGCGGAGGAGAGCGGCCCGCCCTCCCGGCGTCCTCCTCCGCTCCCAAGTTCGGGCGGGCCCGGCCCAGGCCGCCGCCGCCGCCGCCCCCCCCCCCCCCCCCCCCCCCCGCCTTTCCCCCGGCTGCTCGCAAAACGCGGAGGCGCCGACTCCCCCGGGCGCTCGCGCTCGCGCTCGCGTCCGCCCCGCGCGCGCCCCCGCGGCCCTCGCGTCCCGGGCATGCGCAGTGGGCGGCGCCGCTCCGGGCCGCCCCTGCCGCCGAGAGTAGGAAGCGCGAGCGCCCGGCGCCGGGCTGTCAGTGAGCGTGGGGCCAGCGAACGAACGGCTCCGGCTCCCGCGCCCGCTCCGGCCCGACTCTTCCCCGGCCGCCGCCGCGCCGCGACCTCGGCCGCCGGCCCGCGTCCCCCGCCCGGGGTCGCCCGCCCCCGCCCCTCCCCGGCTGCTGCCGCTCCCCGGCGGAGGCAAGAGGTGGTTGGGGGGACCATGGCTGACGTTTTCCCGGCCAACGACTCCACGGCGTCTCAGGACGTGGCCAACCGCTTCGCCCGCAAAGGGGCGCTGAGGCAGAAGAACGTGCATGAGGTGAAGAACCACAAATTCATCGCCCGCTTCTTCAAGCAGCCCACCTTCTGCAGCCACTGCACCGACTTCATCTGGTAGGTGCGCGCGGGCCGGGGCGCACGGCCGGCCGCCCGGACCCCTTCTCGCGGCGCCCGGGGGCTGGGGACCGGTCCCCTTGTAGCCTGGGTCGCATCGCTCCGGGGACCCTGGCTCGCGGCCCCCCCCCCCGCCCCCACGGCCGGGCGCGCCCACTCCGGGGCTGACTCACTCGGGGAACTTGGAAAGCTGGCCGAGTTCGAACTCTCGCCCGGAACGGCGCGCGCGCTCCGGGGACGCTTTCGGGCAGGACTCCCGGGGAAGTCGCCGCCAGGTCACACACACCCCCCTGCCGCAGGAGGGGAGGCTGGCCCCGCGCCGCAGTGACACTGATCCCCTTCGCGGGTCCAGTGTCCTCCTCCTCCCATGTGCACCCGCCCTTGTGCACCGACAGAGGAGCTGCTGGTTGGGTGTGAGCGAAGGGGAGCGAAAGCGCCCGAAGGGCAGAGTTTTCTCGGAGAAACACGCCCGAAGTAACCGGGGAGCGGCGGCGACTGCGCCTCGCGGTCCAAGTTACGGGCGAGCCAGGCTGGGCGCATTCGGGGGTGTGTTTTGCTCCCCAGCGGGCTTGGACTGCGCTGCTAGCTTGGGTCCCTGCTTACTGTAGCTCGTATCCGCCGGGCATGGGAGACCGGACTTGTCCGGGTGAACCCGGGGTGGGGTGGGGGGGGGTTGGAGAGACCGCAAACTGCTGAAAGCTTGCAGTGGAGGAGGGGGGGCTAAAACCAGGCGAATGGCAGAAGGGCAGAGGGAGTCGTCTAAAACAGACCCTGTCAACACGAGATTAAACGTGCAGCCTGGTTGAGGAGGACCGAGGCCTTAATCAAGAACACTACCGTAAGGTGTCGGAGCTCAAGTAGAATTAGCAGTGAATGCAGGCATTAACTTGGGCCAGTGGTTTGGGGTTCCTGATAAACGGAAAGCCTTCAGGGGTCTCTGCACCCCGTGAGACCAGGTGAAAGCCGTACATGCCCTTCTCTGGTCACGGTTCTGGCTTTTACTGATTCTCAGAACGTGGGCGACCCCTTCTCCCACAGACCCCAACGTGTAGAAAGCTGGAACTTCAGGAATACCAGGTGTCCCAGTTTTTTTCCCCTTCAGATTGGCAGATACCTACCAGCCTTTTACTGTCAATTGACGAATGTGGCTAGGAAGCTCCCCAAGTCAGAACTAAGGCAAGGGTTCCTTAATTCCTGTCGACCTTAGGCTAGGGGCTGCACTCGGGTGACAGTGTCACAGCGCGCCTTGCCCCACTAACCTTTGCGTGACATACCTTGTTGGGGCCCTGGGCAGAACTGGTGGATGGCTATGTGAGAACTGGTGGATGGCTATGTGAATCCATCACACCTGGAGGCAGAGCACCTCAAGCATGGTGCTAATAAAACGCTTAATTTTGCCTCTGGATGGCATCTGAATTCACACGGCGGGGGGGGGGGGGGGGTGGGAAGTCATGAGTACCACGAATGTGCTCATAAGGTGCTTAATTTTTCCTTTATGGAGATTATCTGAATCCATCACACCTGGAGGAACTCGCCTCTAAGGGCACCACAGATGTGCTAAGGTGCTTAACTTTACCCTTATGGTTGGCTATCCGAATCTACCACACCTGGGGAAAATCCCCTCCAAGGGAGAGTTGGACAAGCCTAGTCCTAATAAGGTGCTTAGTTTTTTCCTTAGAAATCTCAATAGTTGCGTGAAAAGCACAGTTATCGTGTCTATGAATGATTACCACTGTGTAGTCAGCGTATGGAGCAGTTGTGTTCCAAGGAGAAGTTAGCCATATCTACAGTTCTCTAAAATAAGTTCTTAGAGCTTCAGGGCAAAGAAGATAGTGCATCTAGTTAAGGGGGGGTCCTGCAGCCTCCTATCCCATGCTCCATAAGAAGGGAACAGTAAGACTGCTGCCTGTCTGTGCCAGAAGTAGGTAAATTAGGAAAGACTCGTAACATACACACCCAGGCTCGCTAATGTCTTTCCACTCGCTGGTGCCCCAAAGGATGAGCCCCTGGTGAACTGCTGTGGCACTTCGGGTCACCAGGTGTAATGTGAAGTGGAAAATAAAGGTCTCCCTGTCAGCTTCCTCCCTGGCTAATTCACCTGACCGTAAACTACTCGGAAGGTCCTGGAAAATATTCACGAGGATTGTCTTGCAGTGGTTTTAACTTCAGTTATCTTTCATTGTTTCTGTAGGTCCTTAATTTACCGGCTTGTTTTAAATATTAAAACACTTCAAAAACCATAAAAGTTTGGGTTTATGGGGGGGGGGTGTGACTAAACATGAAGTGTCTTGTCAACTTAGGATGGCTATGTAAAGCAAAAGATTAGAACTTATCCTAGAGTTTTAGTGCAGTTCATTCTAGTTGTAACTGTGTTTATGGTTTAATGTGTCTGGCAGGGAGGCCAGAGTAAATTTTCTAAAGTAACCTACAAGAACAAAATAGCCTCTGTATTTGCTTTGAATCCTGTTGATTCTGCCCCCCCCCAAAAAAAAAAATTTCACGTGCAATTTTAATAAACATATTGTAAAACCGGTCTTAAATCAAAACAATGTTGAGTGGGTACTGTTTGGAAGTTTCTAGACCCCTATTCTATAATAAATCAAGCCACTTCTTTAGGGAGAGCAATGACTTTCATTTGGTCTTTAGGGACCAAATTAAAGTACTGCTTTCAAACATAGTCTTGTTGAACATCATGGCCAACTCCAAATACCCTAGCTGTCTGGTCTTGAAACTTCAGTATTAATAACAGTGTAAACTTAGAGAAGATTGTTGTACATTGAAAAAATTCAAGGAGCCTTTGGAAGCCATACAGAGGTTGTTTTTTTTTTTTTTTTCCCCCCGAAACCGAATTTATTCAGTACTCTGAGCATGTTTTCCTATAAAATCGTTGGTTCTCATGTATAAACCCTTAGTTCTGTGGAATACTGTTTCATAACTGGCTTAAACTATGGTATACAACACAAGATATGTTAAGATATTTTGTTGTTTCTGTTTTTCAGGGGGTTTGGGAAACAAGGCTTCCAGTGCCAAGGTAAGCTGTCACATTGAATTTTATTTTCAAGTACAACATGAAACCAGCATTCCGAATGGGAACAATATTTCCAGTCCTTTTTTTCTTTGTGATCCAAAAAAAAGGTGGTTTAGATATTTTCAAAACGAGGTCTCTAAATTGGGACTGTTTTAAGAAAAAATCAAACGGTATTGCCTAGTAATCTGCATATAGAGCTGCCTTTTTCTCATTGAAGAAAAAAACCTTCCTGTAACTTTATTTTTTGCCAAGAACATTCTTGTCAGAAACTGCTGTCTCTGTGTGGGTGTTGAGGAAAAGAAATGGAATCACTTTGTATTCATGTGGCTTTTCTGGTTCTTGGTTTTTGTTCTTTATTGCTCTTACCTATGCCTTAGGTTGGACTCCTTGTAACTAATTTTGGGCCATGTACCCTTCTAGTGAGTCTTCTTGTTTTTGGTTCCCGATTGTTGTCCAGAACAAAGTCAGCACGTTTAAAAGTTACCTCGATCAATCATAATGAGTTGCCATGCTAGGAGGCACGTTTTTCCTTTAGCGCGAATGCGACTGTATGTGTACTAACTATCTCTTGCATCTGGGGAGAAATCCATTTATTTCCACCTCGTATCTGTAGTTGGTTATCATGTGTGTTAGCTGTTCTATACACTGTGTTCTATTTAAAGTCAGTGCTTGGTAGCTTGTGAGGGCATTCTGGGCTCACAAGCCCACCTTCTGGCTCTCCTCACCATCTATATTATGTTTAGTTTTGGTTCCATTTCCCATCTGGGTGAAGGTTTATTAGGGTAAGGGGAAAGAGTATGTTGTAGACTGGAAAATATTATCCTAATGCTGTTTAATACTAAGCACTTTAGAGAGACTGTGTACTTCTTAGAACCCTAAAATTGTGCTAGTGAGTTGGTTTAGCTTTTAAAGTTCAAATTCATGAACTGGTTTCTTACACTTCCTAAATACGTCTTCAATGCAGCTATTTTATGGTATAGTTAACATTCTACCTTCACAAGTGCTTCCAACTCTGAATCAATCCCTGAGAGTTGGGAAATCAAGAGCTATTCCTTTATAGAGAAAGGTGTGTTACTGCCTCCTTGTAAAAGATGAAAGGAAGATGGGGCTCTTTACGTTTTCCAGTTGTGGACCTCAACTTTGTTAGGCAATGTTTGGGTGTAGGCTGGAAATGTGACTTAAGTTTTTTTTTTTTTTAAAAATAAATGTTTATTTTTGACAGATACAGAGCACAAGTGGGGAAGGGGCAGAGAGAAAGGGAGAGACAGAATCTAAAGCAGGCTCCAGGCTCTGAGCTGTCTGCACAGAGCCTGACATGGGGCTTGAACTCACAAACTGAGAGATTATGACCTGAGCTGAAGTTGGTTGCTTAACTGACTGAGCCACCCAGGCACCCCAAAATGAGATTTTTTTTTTTTTCTTGAACCTTCCTTTTAAAAAAAAAAAAAAAAAAGGCAAGTGTGGTTCTGGGCTAACTGATTTACATCTATTTTTTTGTAACATTTGGGTGGGAACCTATGGAAACATAAAAATACTTGTTGAAATGAAGGTTAGGTGTTAAACTGTGTTATTATATGTTAAGACTTCAGGATAAGCTGGGTCCCTTCTAGACCTGCTTGAGTCATTTTTGTTGAAATCAGAGTGGCAGTGTTAGGGGTGTAAGGGAGTCCTTCATGGTTGTTGTCCCCCCCTGCCCCAGACTACATTGAATTTTTTCTTTGGAGTGGATTAGATTCATGGTTTCATGTGAGCTTGACTTCCATAAAGTAAGAAGTGAAATTGTAGGCTCTTCTCTCTTCCCTCCCTCAGAGATAAGATATTCAGTCACTCTTGAAGAGCTCAAAATTGTATATCCTTCTCCAATATCCACCCACCACAGTAGGCAGTGGATATCCTTCCCTGTCAAAAATCTTCCTTATTCTATTTAGTGGTTGCATGTTGAGTGTATCAAACTTCTCCATTTCTGATGCTTTAAGTTCACACTTGTGAAATATTGTCAGTGATCTCCTTGGACACCATGGTATTTCTATAAAAGATCCCTAGAAGAATGTGTGTACATCTTAGGTCTTAATGAGTACAGCCATGTTCTCAGAAGGTTACAGTTTGCATTTCCAGTATTAAGTGTACCCCATTCCTTTCACTCTTACCAGTATAGGATAGGTCTGTTTGCTGACATTTTTGCTCTGGTAAGTGAAAAGTTTGAATTTTTATCTGGGTGAGGCTGCACATTTTTTTTCAGACTCGTTTTAGCCTCTGCATTCTGTGGATTGCCTTTACCTAGTACTTGAAATGTAGTGCTTACAAAGTAGACAAAATAGAGCAGCGAGTATGTGGTTGATGCGGTTCGTTGGGGAAGAATTAAACCACAGGTCTTATTTGGGTGAGTTTCTGTACTGCGTTTACAAACTGTAATTCACAAACCATTTCAAATACAACCTAATATGCTATCTGCTCGTTACATTTTATTTAGTATGTATGCTCAGCATTTGACTTCGAGTATGCATGTGCTAATCCATTATTCATAACTTCTGGATGTTTGCCCAGGACAATGCCTTTTAATTGCACAAATACAGTTCCCTAACACTTGGATTTTGGCACTCTCCTCAGAGGTAACATCTCATTTTAGAGTATACTCAATTTAGAATACGCTGTTTTTCTCTTAATGTTCTACCAACTTAAAATCTTGTGTTTGGTAGAGTCCTGGTCTTCAGGAGAAGAGCCCATCATCCCGTGCCTTTAGCAGCATACCCTCTCGAGATGGCAGTTGGAGTTGGAGACTTTTTGTATTGCTTATGTTTTCTCACCTGATGGAGGCAGCATCTTCTAGCTCTTAGTATATGGTCCATGACTTTGGTCAGTAGAATAGCTGTAGCTAAGTATACCTTCGAGAGGCGTATGTGCTCCAAATATCTCACCTGTTCATAAAGTAAGATAGCTTGAAATCTAAAATATCCTCTCCCTTGGTAAATGTTCAGAACTAGAAGACCGAAGCTGTGAGTGGTAGCCCTTTAAAACTGGGTTTCTAATCTATGCTATTAGAAAGCATTTTATAAGCACACGAAGACTTCTTTTCCCCCCTGCTTCTTCCCTTCCTGGAGATGCAGTCCAAATACAAACAGGACGTTTCTCCAAAGACTTCCTGGATTGTTGCCATTGGTGCTTCATGCCGTTGTTTAGATGGCAGTACAGGGGTACTGCTGAGAAGGTGGATCTTACCAGGGCTGGTAACCGAGGAGGATCCCACTGTGAACATTGATTGGCTGCCTGAAATCGTGAAAGCAAGGGCCATACACACTGGAGAACAAAGAAAAACACGGAACGTAGAGCGAGGAGCTGTGAGATAGTTAAGGTTCTTAGATGACCAGCTTGGTGCTCTGTAGATGCGTCCTTTCAAGGGTAATCTCAGAATTTGCCTTTCGATTTTTGTGAGGCTTAACTTCCTCTTGCTTGATGTGCTCCTTGCTGGTTTTTTCCTGTGAGGCTAGCAGAGAGCTGGTCCTTGCCCCCAATCTGTTCCCTCCCTCCAGGAGAGGGAGAAGGGTTTCTCTGGCCTGGTCATTGATGAGGTTGAGATTCAGACCTTGGAAGGTCTGTCTCCTGTTGCTAGTCTTGTGTACCAGCTGTGTCCGAGAGCTTCTGTCACGGAACAGCAGAGACCTTCACCATGCTGCTCAAATGTTGTCTTTTCTCTAGGGTAGTGGAGCCAGTGGTCTTACCCTTTCACTACTAGGAAAGGGAACAGGCCAACTGGACTACTAGACCTGACCCCCCCCCCCCCCCCAGCAAGACTGCTTACACTTCTCAAATTTCAGTGATACATTCTCTCCAAATGTGACCTGCTTATCAATGTGACAAACCGTTGTGAGCCTATTAAATCTCTTCCATCTCGGCATGTTTTTTTCTGCTTTTTCTGTTCAATGTCCCAGATCTTCAAAATGAACAACTACCCCAGGATCTTTGAAGAATCCCCTAAAGAGCATCAGATCCCCACCAGTCACCACGATCAACAGACTGTGGCTCTGAGTGATCAACACTGGATGTTTGCGGGGTCTGCTGGGAATGTGTGTGTGCTTGTGTGATACCTGTGTGCTGCTGTGCATCCATCTTGAATCTGGAGCCATTGCTCTAAGTGCCCCCCAAATACTGTACTTCTCCTGTGATTCTAACTGAAGCTGCTTTTCAGCAGTCAGGGGTTTAAAATCCATTTCCCTTAGGCTGTGGCCTTCAGTTTTGAAAGCCTGTTTTAGAATAGATCTTACCAGCTCACCTGAGTGGGATGGTGTTTCTTCTCTCTTGAAGATTGAAGGTTGATGGTGTGTTCTTATTTCTATGAAATGTTCTTTCTTTTGAGAGAGCATCCCAAGCAGGGTCAGAGCTCCCAGCCTAGAGCCCGATGTGGGGCTCGAGCCCATAAGCTGTGAGATCATGACCTGAGCCAAAGTCAGATGCTTAACCTACTGAGCCACCCAGGTGCCCCTGAAGGTTGATGTTTGAGGGAAGAAAGTCCCCCTGCCCTCCCTCTGTTGGCTGCATGAGAGAAGGAATTGGAGAAAACTGGGCCTGTTTAAGGGAGGATGACCTTTAACAGGGGATAAAGTTGGCAGCTTTGCAGAAAAGGATATCCGGTTCTTCCCGTGGCTTACAAGACGCTGGGAGCCACATGGTGTGGACACCAAGTGCTAGGAGGTGGAAGGGGGCTGGGGTCTGAGTTGGGCCGAATCACGAAGTTGACGGCCTTCAACAGATTTCCTTCCCATGTACTAGCTCATCTACATTAGTGATGACCCACTGATCTTCAAAGCTGACCCCACGATTTCCCATCTTTAAAACTGGGGTGTTGGCATTTTGGCACCCCATTTCTCGTTGGTTACTCTTCAGATGAGAAGCTGTGTTAACTGTAGGGGATCTCCTGGGGCCATCGAAACAATCCCAAAAAGACCGATCCGTGGAAGAGTATAATTTGAAATTCTGATGGTTTTGCCTTGAGGTCAGATCAAAGCCTTAGTTCATCTTCAAAAAGAATAAAATTGTCAGAAATACCTAAAACAGAACCATGGTGGAGGTGGGTGTTAGAATTGCCTTTCTTTCCAATGCTTCCCCCCCCCCCCCATAAAAATGCATTAATACTCATTAGAAGTAGGGATGCATGGATGCAATTGTTGGATATTCCCATTTGGTGCTGTATACTTGATAGGAAATGACTTCTGATTAATGGCTTCCTGAATTGCTACTTAGTGTGTTAAGTGAATGTGTTTAGTTTTACACTCCCCACCAGAATCTGATTCAGTAGTGTAGGGAGTGATGATCCGACTAAGCAGGAGAAACCCTAATGATTTTTTGCAGATGGACCTGACCTTGAAGTTTCCTCTTTAACTTTAATGATAGGATTTACTACCCTCTGAGTGTTTCACTCCTAGGCGACATTCTTCAAACTTAAGTTTTTAGGCACATTAATTCTTGTTCAGTTTTCCTTCCAGGTATTCAAACTAGTGTTCACTGTGGAGCTTTCCTATTAGGATGACGTCCAGCTCCTGAACGAGACACCTTAAGTTTCCTGGTTTCTTCTGACTCGTCTACGGATGGCTTGGCTTCTTTCCGTGCTTCAGTTACTGCAAATAAGTTGCAGTTTCCCAGAAAGGGTCCCGTTCAAATTTTTTTGCCCCGATACCCTGTCTCACCTGTGAATATTAGCCTGAAGTTTAGCTCTGACGTCTATTCTCCCTGCCTTTCTGGACACTCTCCCAGTCATGGGACCCTCCCCCTCTGTCGTTCGTCTCCTCTGCCAGCTTTGAGAGCAAGGACTGCTTGTTTCTGTCTCCTGTTTAATGCAGTGCCTGGCACTTGGTAGACACTATATAAATATTTGTTGGATGTATGGTTACACAAAAGACCTAAGATATGAATGTCCATAGCCAGAAGGATTGCAGTGACTTCTGCCTGCATACTTTTTTTAAAATCTCGTTTATAATTCAGTGATGTCAACTAGGATAGATCATTAGATGACTTCAGAAAAAGTAATTCTCTGAAGCTAAGCATACCTATTCAAAATAGGAAACAAAATGCTAATTTGTATCTGTTATAAGCAATGGTAAATTTAATAGCAAGCTACTTAATGTGCCTTTTATCTTCAGAGAAGTATCTAGACATCCATAACGAATACTGTTGCCACAAATTAAACAGCATACTATGGGCCACAGCAGGACGGGGGAGATGGCTTGGGTACAGGGTGAAAAGTTAAAACCAGCTCCAGTGCACGTGTTTGGTACAGTCATTTAAGTGTTTCATTTGAGAGTGCTAATCGCTGAAACCAGACCGTCATGCTTCAGAGGGAGTAGTAGCTCAACTTTATTGATTCTGATATTTTTAAACTGCGCGTACCTGAAATGTTTCTGTGCCTTGATGTGAGAAGGAACAGAGGAGTGTGGCAATGGGGGTGCCCAAGTGGAACTGTGAAAACCGACCGTTGCTTTAAAGACCTCCGTCAGTTGAAGGACAAACCGATGTTAAATGCTGAGAGATGCTGGAAGCTTAGGAGCTGTGACATTTTACATGATTGCATCCCCAGAGACCCCTCATGAAGCACAGGATAGGATCTCTTAGAAATGAGAGTGCTGAAGAACTACCAAGCTGGTGGGGGTGGAGCAGGGGGTTCAGATTCGAACAGTTGTGCGGAAAACCCTTTTCAGAGCCAACTGGAAACTTCTTTGGTACTTACAAAGCCTGGATTTATGTTAGAGGAAAGAATGAGGCCATT
Organism: Neofelis nebulosa; assembly: GCF_028018385.1. Taxonomy (NCBI): domain Eukaryota; kingdom Metazoa; phylum Chordata; class Mammalia; order Carnivora; family Felidae; genus Neofelis; species Neofelis nebulosa. The sequence goes on from NC_080797.1 coordinate 26,106,432, forward strand.
AAGGGAAACATTTCTTGGTGACAGAATTAAGGCTTCAGTATCCTGTCAGAATTTCCATGACCAAGCCCTTCATTTGAGATGTTTTCTACTAAACTGAAGTGTTATGGTGGACTTCAAGCTGAGGCATGGACGCTTCAGTATTGGTATGGTATTAACGGTCAAGTCGAGATGAAATGACTGTAGCTACATTAAAGCCCTCTATTAAATTATACAGAGGGGGAAGATGGCTTCTGGAAATAGATTTCTATCAAAAATGTAATGGAGGGGAATGATTGATGGTTAGCACAAGATCAGAATTAAGAGCAGGTTCACAAAGCAAGACTAGTCTGAGGGCAGTTCATCTTGAATGTGTTTACTTGTGGGTTTTTTTTTTTTTCCCCACCCCAGCAGTTACCCATCTTCAGTTGTAGCATTTTGGGGAATATGGGATCCATCTGTAGTCTCTGCAGTGATTTCAATTGGTAGTTAGGAAACAAAGGTGGAAATGCGGGACGTGAAATTGTCCAAGTTGTATTTAAACTTTATAAACTCGTATGAGGAATGGGGTAGGAGGAGAATCCAGTTAACAGCTACATTTTGAGCTGTGAATAATCACAATAGAGATTAATTACAATTGTGACTATTCAACTCCCATGTTTTCACCAACAGGATAATTGACACTCTTGACTTGCCTAGAATGTCTAGTAGTTCATGCACAGTAGTCTATACTGTAGACTTTCCTTAAAACTCACAGTCACCCATGAAGGGTTTGCTCTTAGACCTTGTTCCAAGCACTTATCAACACCGTGGATTCTCAAAATTTTGAAAAGGTAAGCAGTGTTCTCCTTTTATAGATGGGGAAAACCAGCACAGGTTTCTAAGCACAGGAAGCTTAGAACTTGTCCCAGGTCATAAAATTTGGAAAACAGTGGAGCTGGGCTTCAAACCCAGGCTGTCTGGGTCCACCCTCCCAGGCTGTGAACCTAAGTGTTGGGCTTCATAGTTTTTTTTTTTTTTTTTTTTTTTTTTTTTTTCTTCCAATTTTTAAGTTTATTTTGAGAACACACGCACAGTAGGGGTGGGGGAGAGGGAGGGAGGGATGAGAATGAATCCCAAGCAGGCTCCACACTGTCAGCACAGAACCCCCATGTGAGGCTCCAACTCGTGAACTGAGATTCTGACCTGAGCAGAAACCAGGAATCGGGTGCTCGACAGATTGAGCCACCGGGCACCCCCCCATGGTTCGTTCTGTTCGGTAGGCTTACACCACTACCTGGGCTATGGAGGTGTGAAAGAGGGAAGTCTTTCAACTCCGTAACACTTGCCATACTAGTCACAGTGGGAGATGATGCCAGATCTGTGCACCTGCTCTGTAGATCATGCCTGGCACTGGGGGGCATGGGACAGAGCGCTGGGCGTTGAGCAGAGAGGAATGCTAGACGAAGAGTCTTCATAATAGAAGTTTGAATGAGATAGGGGTGGTCGAAACGTCATGGGGGTGGGGAGATACTTCCTGGGCTCGTTAGGAAGGAGCTTTGGAGTTCGGCTTTGTAGGATACAGAGAATCTCCTTTGGGAGAGATGGAGGCTTTCTAAAGCGAGGAAAGACCTAGAGCAAAGTGGGAGGAGGCGGCGGTGAGAGGGAGCCGTATAATTGGGGAGCAGCATAGGCCAGGACGGAGGCCATACTACTAGGAATGTCGCAAACGTGCCTGTCCCCAACGGAAAAGCTGATTCGAGAAACCTACGTGTTTTCCTCCACATGCTGCTTCCATGGCAGCACTGTTTCATACCTTTTTACGTGGTGCTTTTTTTTCTCAGAAAATCGCAATTACAGGAGACTAAAGCATTGTGTCTTCATGTGAAAGAGATCTCGTGTTAGAGACGAGAAAATAACTTGCTTTAGGAAGTGCATGGCTTTGACCCTGTTCCAAGGGTCTCTGTTATGGAGCTGGTACTGTTAACTGCAGCATCCTGTTGGAAGCCCAGGCTGTTACAACATGGGAATTCCGTGACTAGAGATAATCCCCTGAGTTAGACTCGATGTGTTCATAACCTTAATAAGGAAAAGTAAAAAAGCACCTAATGAAAATCACTTTCTGTTTCCAGAACTGCACACTAAAGGTCAGAACTTCTGGTTTGTTGTTAGTGGTTATTCCCAATCCACGGTGCTAGACTTGGATGTTTATAATCCTGATTAGAAATGTGTTTAAAGGAAGGCAGAGGGGTGCTGCGGAGCTATGCATTTTGGGAGAGAGAGAGGACTTTCACGTGGGTTTCAGAGTTGCAGAATAAAAACTCAACGTAATCCTGGCACTATGCTGACCCTGGCTTATGACGTGCCAACACCCTATGGGGAACTGGCCTTGTTCCCACTATGTAGGAGCAGATGGGGGTCGGGGGCAGGGTGCGCGGGGAGGGGGGGAGGGGAGCGGGCGGGCAGCTTGTTCATGGTCAGGTGGCTTTGAGACCGACCAGGCGGATTCAGTAAATGTCTGTGATCTTTACTATCTGAAGCTATACAGCTAAGTAGCCAATCCCTTTTACTTTTCTCGTTCTGCTTTCCCTTAGATTATCTAATAAAGCATGATTTGTGGTGCTTTTTATTGTAATTAGGATAAAACTCCCATAGATTCAAGAAAGCTAGGCTCGGGCTTACAAAGGCTTTTAACTTCTGTTTGGATCGCTCTTGAAATTAAGAGGCAGTAAAGGAGCTTCATGTATTTTCCTTTTGAATTAATGCATGCAACTGTCATTTTGAAAATACAAGATGGGAGCTGACTCTAAAAATTCAAGATCCCACAACTTGATTCTTAACTGCTTACAATGTACGGAAGAGTTCAAATCCTAGTTATCTTCTATTCCATAAAGGTGCTTTTCTTTGCTGCAGTTGTAATCCTAAGCTTGTATGTGGATGTTTTAACACTTTGCCAGTGGAATACAAAAACACTGGTCCTGTTCTGAGTCCTTTGCCTGATTTTGAAATCTTAGTAGACCTCACTTTTTCACATGCCGAGTTGGAGCATTCAAGTGACTTTTGTTGAGTCTCACATTAGTTTCTTCAGTCTGAATGACTCCTTAATACGGAAAACCTTTTTGCAAAAGGTATGCTTGAGAGAGTTGAGGGGGGTAGGTGGGGGGAGAGGGAGACCGAGGCTCTGAAGAGGGCTCCCTGCTGATAGAGAGCCCGAAGCAGGGCTCAAACCCACAACTCGAGATCATGACCTGCGTTGAAGTCGAAGACTTAACCCATTGAGCCACCCAGGTGCTCCAATCCTCCTCCTCAAACTTTACCACCCCTTTAAAAATGAGGGTCGCCTGGGTGGCTCAATCAGTTAAGTGGCAGACTTTGGCCCAGGTCATGATCTCATGGTTCATGGGTTCAAGCCCTGCCTTGAGCTCTGTGCTGACAGCTCAGAGCCTGGAGCCTGCTTCAGATTGTGTCATCCACTCTGCCCCTTCCCTGCTCATGCTCGATCTCAAAAATATAAAAAAAGACACTAAACATTCCAGAAGCATCCAGGACCATTAGGTCTAAACTCCAGGTATCAGAGTTGAGCTGCATGGCCTCGATTTTCCCTTTTTGCTCAATGGCACCATCAAGCACCATAGCACCTGCTGGGATTGAGTGGAGTCTGTGCTCCTATGATGCAAATCAACATGCAAAATCACATTTTATAAAGATTAATTATTGGGTGGGAGCTGGAGTAGTTGGCATGATTAAGACCGGCCATCGTTAAGGTGCCTGGGTGGCTCAGTCGGTTGAGTGTCTGACTTCAGCTCGGGTCATCTCACAGTTTGAGTTGGAGCCCCGTGTCGGGCTCTGTGTGGACAAGCTCAGAGCCTGGAGCCTACATCGGATCATGTGTCTCCCCCTCTCTCTGCCCTTCCCTGCTTGTGTTCTGCCTCTCGCACTTTGAGGGGGTGGGGGGAAGACTGGCCATCATTGTCCTTGCCTAAGGCGAATCTAATAAAACCCAGTAGAAGGATAAGATAAAGTGAAGGTGCTGGGGAGCAGAGGATAACACCCCGGATGAGGCTCTGGGTTTATTAAACTCTTGGTATCCTACCTCCCGTTATATTAATGGTTTTCATGACTTCACAAATGCAGGAAAAACTGTTCACGATAGTAACTGATAAGATTGTGAACAAGGTGCTTTTGGCTGACTCTCTTATCAGTGCAGAATTAATGAAGGCCTAAGTTTTATCTCCAAACTTGGAAATGCATGGTCAGCTTCTGGCCCTTGTTTGTATTCCTGTGTAACCCTTCGATGTTCAGTTGTATTCAGTATGTTGTAGACTTGGTCCTAACAGGTTGCAGCTATGTGGAGGCTCCCTTGGGATGTTTAAAATTTATTAGAAACGGTAGAACATACTTGTGTGAGATGGGCAAAATCTTTTGGTTACTAAGAACTTGGGTAGCTCTTAAAAGCATCAGATTTAATAAGTTCTGTATTCTTAAAATTTGTTCTAGAGCACAAGCAGGGTTGAGGGGCAGAGCATCCCAAGCAGGCTTCGTGCTTTGTGCAGAGCCTGACCTGGGGCTCGATGCCATGGCCCCGGGATCATGACTGTAGCTTGTGTTTAAATGTAGGTTAACAACCTGAATTAACATGCATCTAAGTATTCCCCTTTCTTGTCCTTCTTGGTGAATTTTGTAGTCAAGGGATCAGGAAGAGCTAGGTTCTTAGAATTTTAAATCAACAGAGGACTATGGAGACTGTATAGCTGAGGTCCTTGAATTCATAGCTGTGGAGTTGGTCCCCAGAGTTGAGTGACTTGATGTAAATGTAATCACACAAGTGTGACCACCTGAATCTCCAGCCCCAACTCCTGTCCGGTGCTCTCCTCCTCCTGCTTGGTAGGTCATAAAACTGTGAACTTAGCTGTAACCCTGTAGCCTCGAACCTTAAGTGATGTTGCCAGTAACCGTAGGTGCTCATCCAATAGTTTCTATTGAAAGAAAAGACGTGAGGAACCTGCCAAGTAGGCGCTTGATTACCTTTACTTGAAAAACGGCTGTGCGTTCTAGAGATGAGGTGTCTTGCCCTAAAGTCTAGGAGTTACATTAAGGATGATACATTTTGTAGTGTAGATGACCAGTGGGAGTAAGATCTTGAGTTGGTATTGGATGGGAATTAGTGAGCAAGGAAGAGGTCTACTTGAAATTCTTTTTTCCTGACTTTTGTTTTTCTAATTTTAATTCTTTGGGAACAGGCTATGTTCCTAAGGCTACTTAAAAAAAATTTTTTTTTAAATGTTTATTTTTGAGAAAGCATGAGCGGGGGAGGGGCAGAGAGAGGGAGACACAGAATCCAAAGCAGGATCCAGGCTCTGAGCTGTCAGCACAGAGCCCAGTGTGGGGCTCGAACTCCTGAACTGTGAGATCATGACCTGAGCTGAAGTCAGATGTTCAATCAACTGTGCCACCCAGGTGCCCCTAAAAAAAAAAAAAAAAAAAAAAAAAAAAAGTTTTTGACGTTTTTATTTTATTTATTTTTTTTTTGAGAAACTGAGTGGGGGAGGGGCAGAGAGAGAGGGAGACACAGAAACTGAAGCAGGCTCCAGGCTCTGAGCTGTCAGCACAGAGCCCAGTGCCGGGCTCGAACTCATGAACTGTGAGATCATGACCTGAGCCAAAGTCTGCTGCTTAACCAACTGGGCCACCCAGGTGTCCCTCCTAAGGCTACTTATAATCTTACATGGAGATCTCACACAATTGTCGAGCTGGCATTTTCTAGATTATGTGAAATTCTGCACAAGTCAGTATCTAATCCTAGATACTACAATTAGTACCTGGAGATTTAGAGTAGCCCCTTAAACAAGATGTGAAAAGTAACAAAATGTAACCATGGAGTTTCCTTGGTTTTGCTTTCTGTAGTAAAAGTAACTCCACCCTTAGAATTTATTTCTGGACCACAGTACAGCCAAATAAAGAAGTCAGATCTTTATTTCCTATAGTTGCAGTGTTGATCTGAGGTTCTGATCTTGGAAATACAGTAATAGAAACGCAAAATAAACAAAGTGCTAGATCTGAGAACATGTTTATTCATACTTTTCTCAAAACTCATTTTCTATCTAAATCCAAACAACACAAGTCCTTGTTAATTGTTCCTTGGAAAATTGTTCATGTCCTAGATTTCTAAGTTCCTCTAAAAAGGAGCTCAGAATGATCATTCCTCCTGCCTCCCCCCCCCCCCCCCCCCGGGTGAATTTCCCTGTAGTATTCTTGGATGTCTTTATTGCTTTGAGTATTTGAGCCCTGTTCAAAATCAGGAAATTCTAAGTGAAGACCTACCACTGTATGAATAATTTTGAATATTGTTAGGACTTAAGTGCTGAGAGTAGGCAGCTTCCTTGCTACATTCTCTGCTCCTTTGTGCCTGCTCTATGGAAGTTACTTCTGCTTTGGATAATAGCCTGCTGTTTCAAATAATTCTGTTTTCTGGGAAGAAAGCTTTGAATCTGGGGTGGGACAGTGAGTAGGGACTTGTAGGCTCATTAACTGAGACACCAGCCACCTCTCTTGGTGATTAAACTGTCCCTGGCACTGATTGGGGTTCTATGTCCTCAAACACTTGAAAGAAAGGTTTTCTGTTTTTTTGTTTTTTTTTCCCCTTTCAAACGGTTATTTTGAACTTATTTTAGGTACAGGAAGAGTGAAAAACGGTACGGGGGTTTCCCTAGATCTCTCACCTGGCTGGTCTCCATGTTAACATTTTACATACATTTCCCTTATAATGTATCTGGGAGTACCAGGGTCTTTGGACCTGTAGAGTTTCCTGTGGTCAGAATTCTTGGTGACCCTCCCAGTTACACAGCACCTTGCTCTATTTTTGGCAGAATGGCACCTGGACACAGGTTTGATCAGACTCAGGTTCAATCTGGGTCATGGTTTTCTTTTCTTTTTTTTAATTTTTTTTTTTAATGTTTATTATTGAGAGAGCATGAGCATGGGAAGGGTAGAGAGAGGGGGAGACACAGAATCTGAAGCAGGCTCCAGGCTCTGAGCTGTCAACACAGAGCCTGATGTGGGACTCGAACCCACAAGCTGTGAGATCGTGACCTGAGCTGAAGGTCAGACGTTTAACCGACGGAGCCACCCAGGCATACTTTTTTTTTTTTTTTTTTTAAGATGCTGTTGTAACCATGTGCATGTATATTGTGGAAGGAACACCAGTGGAGTATTTTCCTATCAAACCATCCCAAGTTGAGGACTGTTTTAACCTAGTCAAATGGGTTTAAGTTTTGCAGTATCCAGTATCAACGTGGGAACACTTGCATGCTACACGTGGAAACTAGGTTGTCAGGTCTTTCCAAATGTATGGTGTTCATTATACCTCTATGCAAATCTTGGTTTTTACCAAGCACTGTGGGTGAGAGGTGCGTGTGGGTGTCTGTGGGTGGTGGTGGAAAGAATTGCTAATTGTCAAATAGCCACTTAACCTGCCTGAGCCTCACCCGTGTGACTGAACTTACGGTATTTTTTGTTCTGGGTCTTAATTTCCAACAGAATTGAGACTTGAGAGTTATTTTTGTACACTGGAACATCTGGGGGGCAAAGAGAGTAAGCACACGAGGGGAGTTTGGTGTGTGCCTATCTGAAGAAGCAGATGGTCCTCTACTCTTGGACCTGCTGTGTTGTACAGAAGCATATGCTGTTGATGTGGAGGGAAGAGGGTTTTCATAAGAATCGGGGGCCTTTTCACCCAGGAATTTAAGTTTTAGCTAAATGATTTGAGATGTCTAGAAAGCTAATGGTTCCTTAACTGTAGAAGTACAAAAAAAAAAAAAAATCACCTAGGAAGTGCTAGACTGGAAATTAGGTAATCTTGGTTTGAATCCAGTTTAGGCCTCTGCCATCCTTGTAATGAGGGAGCTGGGTTCTCTGAAAGGTGGCGAATAGGTGACATTCTTGCCAGCTGCTGTGGCAGAGCACGCTAACCGTGATCCTCTTTCAACTTGGGAACCCTCCACTTTATACAGCAGGTAGCCGTAAATATCAGGTGAGCAGAGTTGGTGTGGGAGCCCAGCAAACCTGGTCATTCCTAGGCTGCCTTATTTTCCAGGCCTCCCCCTCCCCTCGGGCTCTGTGCTGACAGCTCAGAGCCTGGAGCCTGTTGCAGATTCTGTGTCTTACTCTCTCTGACCCTTCCCTGTTCATGCTGTCTCAAAAATAAATGTTACAAAAAAAAAAAATCCTTGAAACCCTGAAATTCTTATGCAAAACAAATCACCGATTACTGGGAATACTTTTGAGAAACAGACCATGTGAGTGGGGGAGAGGGAGAGAGAATCCCAAGAAAGCTCTGTGCTCCGTACAGAGCCCAAAGTGGGGCTCGAACTCCTGAAAACGGAGATCGTGACCTGAGCCAAAACCGAGAGTCCGACACTTAACTGGCTGAGCCACCCAGGTGCCCTGGGAATTAGTCTTAGGAGTGGAGTTGGTTTAGGATGGTGGTGGGTAGGGGGAGAACCCCGTTCATTCCTTGATGCTATTTTTATTAACATGGGAGGTGTTAGATTCTTCTGACTTCTGATGGGTTTAAGCCAGTGTTTTGGTTTTACTGTCTGGTTTATGTGAACTTCTTATAGTTGAGATCTGGTATTTGAATTGGCTTTTGATTGTGTTCTCGGACCCGCGTACTCTCTCTCTGGAAATAAGATTTGTAGAGGAAATAGCAAATAGGAGTACACCTCTGTTTTTGACTTTGTGGGAAGCGTGATGAAGGCCGAAGGAACGGTAGTCTAACCAGAGCAATACTTGCTGGTGGTGGGAGTCGACTGCTGTGTTCAGAAATGTATCAGAGAGGAAACTAGGTTGCAAGCAGCAAGTTGGAATGCGATGTTCCTGAAACTGAACAGAGTTGAGAGGAGTGAAACCCTATGGGGTAAGTAGTTGTGATTTATTTATCTATTTTTTTTGAAAGCTTGCTTACAATCCTTTGAGCTAGACAGAGCCCTAGGATTACTTTGTTTAGAAGACTGCATGCTTTTGTGTGCACAAATCCTATTTGTGCAAATTTGACCTTTAATTTCCATTACTGTCTCCCATCCCTGTCCTCCTTTTTAAAAAGCTGGCCTCTTGGGTGAAGTGTTAGGCTTTACCGTTGTAAGGCCTTAAGACTTGGGTTGGTAGCTGGCAACCATACATCTCCTCTAAAATGTATTTAGTACATATTCTCTACCAGGCACCATGTGAGTTCCTGGGAATGATAGTACCTGAAATCAAATGGAGTATGGCCTTGGTGGATGGCTAGGGGTCAGGCACTTTGCATAGCTTATTTAATCTTCATGACGAAAGGAGGACAGGTTATCTTATGGATGAGGTGTAAAGGTTGTGTTGCCTGAATTCTACAACTAAGCGGGTTAGGTTAGTATGTACATATGGATTGTGATGATGGATGCATTGTTTTAAAAATCAAACATAGGTTATTGTGGTTGTTCATCCAAAAATGGTTTTTGAAGGGTAAATCCTTCATATTTTTAAAAGATTACTTTTTTTTTTTTTTTTTTTTTTACAACTTGGATCCAGGTATTGTCTGTCCCCCTGTCACCTCCCCCTCCCCTCCATGCCAAGTCACTCCTATTAAAATGTGGAAAATCTCTTTGTAAGAACATGCTCTTTAATTTCCTGTCTTAGATTCCGGTGGGATAGGGTGATCCAAACCAAGTTCAGTCAAGCCTAGCAAATATTAAATTGAGGTTTCAAAGATCCATGGAATGAGTTTATACTTGACAAAAGATGAATTCAGCCCTGCCATTTTACTTTCTAGGAGTGTCCTCTTTTCTCTCCTTACCTGAGGTTGGGAGACTTTGTAATTAGGTTTGCTGTAGGTCTGCTCGGTCCATCTTTTTGAACTGTCGAGATCAGTTATGTTGAACTTCTCCGGTGTCGGGTGCAATCTGGCCATCACAAACTTGGCCTCTCTTAGAAGTGGTGGTGTGGGGGGCGCCTGGGTGGTGCAGTCGGTTAAGCGTCCGACTTCAGCCAGGTCACGATCTCGCGGTCCGTGAGTTCGAGCCCCGCGTCGGGCTCTGGGCTGATGGCTCAGAGCCTGGAGCCTGTTTCCGATTCTGTGTCTCCCTCTCTCTCTCTGCCCCTCCCCTGTTCATGCTCTGTCTCTCTCTGTCCCCAAAAAAAAAAAAAAAAAAAAAAAAAAAAAAAAAAAAAAAAGTTGGGGGGAAAAAAAAAATGGTGGTGTGTACTTTCTGATGTGATCACCAGATTTCACATGAGGCTTGTTTGATAGGACTCTAATTTACGAGTACTTGTGATTCTTGATATTCTGCAGTTTGATAAAGGAGAGGCTTGCTGAATGATGGGACACCTCTGTTTTACTTTTGATCGGTTTACTTAAAAATATTGTTATATTTTTTTATTCTCCTACTTCCATAACCTCCCAGCATTTGAAATCAGTTCTGCAAACATCTCTATCCTTAACCCCCATGATTTAATTCTCGTTTCCTGTCTGCCCTCTACATCTTTCTCCTGTCACATATTGGAAATAAGTCATTAGTAGTCAGCTTTTATTTGAAGATGAGTACAAGTTTGTAGGAGAATTTCACAAAATGAGGCATAAAATTTTAGATGATCATCTATTGAACAGATTGTGTACTTTAACATCATTCTGTCTGCTCAGTGTAGTGCCTAACGCTGGATATGCAAATAAGCCAGACTGAGAGCATGTCTGCTGTAATCCCTCTAGTAATGGACCCAGCCACTAATCCAGTAGTCACGTGGGCAAATTATAGATTGCTTATGGAATTATAAAGGAAAGGCCTCAGGACTCAGCTGGTAGATAAAACGGGGTCCTAACTGGGGAGGGGGTCAGGAAAATCTCAATGAAACCACATTTGAATGAGCTTGTAAGGATAAAAAGGGGTTATTGAGGTCAAGAAAAAGGGAAAGGCTTTCTGGACAGCAACCAGCCTGTACAGAGATCCTGAAAGGAAGGAACACTGTGTTCTAGAGACCCAAAGAAGCCCTTAGTTAATGGAGTTTTTGAAGCAAATCAAACCATCTTTTGTTGTTCCTTCCCATGAGTTAGGGTCATAAAATCATAAAAAGTATTTAATATTGCGTGTCGTAATGTATCCTTTTTGCCTCTGGCATTCCTCATGGATCGTGAACATAGCTGTGCTTCTGTTGCAATCCCAAGAAAAACCTTATAAGGCAAAAATACTAATGATGTTTCATGAAAAGGACTTGAACGATCAGTAAAGGGAACATTGATGCTATTTCCTAACATCCCCTGAAGTTTTACGTGTTTGGTCTACAAATCCTTAATTGAGGTACAGTTAACCTGCACTGTTTCAGGAGTACGATATAGCGAATTGGCAATTCTGTATGTAATGCGATGCCACTGTAAGCGTAGTCCTCCTCTGTCACCATACAACCTTATTACAAGATTGACTATATTTCCTATGCTATGCTTTTCGTCCCGACACTTCCAGGGATCTTGGGCTCTACTGATGCAGCTACCTGGGCTCATCCCCGAGACTTACTGGGAGTGTGTACCTCTTGGTACTCTTCACCTTTTTGGCCTATCCTCTCCCACCCTCTGGAGTATTCTGAGTGAGGGTGCAGTGTGAGGAAAAAGCTGGAGAGGCAGACAGGAGCCACCTTGCAGGTCTTAAATAGAAATCTTTTTAACCCAGTCTCTTAGCCTAGGGGGTTCAATAGCCGGCTTAGCCTTTTAGTCTAGCCATGGGGGATCCTTCGGAGAGCTTTAAGGAAGAAGGTAGCCTGATTTGAATTTCCTTAGAAAGGTTAACACCTGCCATCAAATGGAGAACTAACTAGAAGCCGGCTAGAGTGGATGGGGGCAGCCCATTGGGAGGCCCATCTTGATTCTGGTGAGAGATTTCCTAGAACTAGAGGGTCGTAGTGGAGAGACGTTGATACATCTAGGGTCTGCTTCAGTGAAATCTGGACGTGGTGATGAATGGCTCATGGAAGCGGGAGGGTGGGGGTCAAAGATCCGCAGGGCCGTGGTGTCCCTCGGTACTGTGTAGCAAGCCAGAAGCCCGGGTTTGGGGGATGAGCATGTGATTTCTGAACCTGTGGAAAGGGCAGTGCCTTAGGTCTCCAGAAGGGCTGAAGGTGAATGTCAGGAAGGCCTCTGGATTGAGGCCCTGGGGCTGAGAGGGGTGGCCAGAGCTGGTGAGGAAATACGAGTCCTCTCCTTACAGGTAGGACTGAATGACATAGCAAGGATTCGTGTGCCTGGGGGGGACGGCCAACAGCAGTCACAGTCCATCTCAGAATGCTGTCCTGGTGTGTGGAGATGAGAATGAGCCTACCAGAGTGGGGAAGGGGGTGGTCAGCGAGGCAGGAACAAAGCCGGGGAAGGGGCTCTGGTATTGGAAAAGCCAGGGAGGAAGGAGATCGGTTGATGGAGGCAGGGTGAGGTTTACAGATAAAAGCTGTGTGGGTGGGATGTTGGGGGCAGATACTGTCATGGGGCCAAGAGCAAAAGGTGCTGGGTCCATGCCCATCTGAGCAGCAATTCCCTGCAGGAACTGCTGACTGAGGGTTGTTCGCTTACCAAAGTAGTTGTGTCTTTGAGGGTCCGGCTCCCTGGGAAGGTCCACATCTTTCAACCAACCGGGTTGAAAATGGTGTTACCCTTTCATTCATCAGAAAGAACCCTCTGAAAGCAGAGTGCTTGAAACACGTGATGCATTCAGCGTTCAGTCTTCACTGAGTTGCTCTTGGCTGCTCCTCTCTGCTTTTCTCTTGGGTATTAATACAGAAGGAAACCGCTGGAATAAGAGGTTCTCAGCCAATCAAGGGAGGTACACACCCCAACCGTCGCCCCTCTGCCTTTACTCAGCTAGGACATTTGTACGTATCCGTAAAAGGACTTTATTTTTTTAGTTGTACAGCTGTAATATCTATTTATCCTATCAGCAGAGATAAAAGGGATCAGTAGGCAAGCGAGCATTTGTCACTGTTTGAGAGATGTTAAGCCCCGATATTCTATTAGAGACTTCATTTTTCAAGTATTTTGTTGAGAGGGCCTCAGCATGATTGCAGGAAAAGGTATTTGGAGGGTTGTGTGCTTGAGAATTAACGAGACTGCAGAATTTTATAAATAAGATGGACTTTAAAACAGCCACAGAAGAAGGGATTTTGGACTCCTGTCTGTGTGGACGAGGCTGGTGGTAGGATTGATGGGTTCAGACTCTGGGAACCCTGGTAGGAATGAATATGATGTATGCTTTCACTCTGTCTACTCCTAGACTGTTTGTTCTAAGAATCTGGTCTGTTAGTACTCTGTATTTTTAACTCGAGCAATCCCATAAACTGACAAGGGGGCATATTCAAGATGCTGTTGATAAAGTCTGCCCTGAAGATCACGTTTTAGTGGGTGCTTCCGGAGAGATCTATGGAGCTGGGGCATCATGTAATTGAGAAATCTTAGCTCCCTGCTTCTTGGACTTGTTATCCGGGAAGGTGGAGCTGGGTGTGTGGTGGTCTGAGCTGTGTATTCGGACGACCTGGTCTTGTAGTTCAGGTCCAGAGAGCCTATGTCCCATGCTTCCTGTCTTCTCAACGTTTCCCTTGGCCTTCACGCCTTCTGACCTAAAGTGTAAATAGGGCCCCTTTGCGTGTCTTCCTCTGTAACCTGTGGAGACTGCTATGTAGTTGGTGCCATGGTACGTATTTAATACAGTTACACTTGGATTGTGCTAGTCCGGATGGCCAGTTCCATACCACAGTGACACATTAATCCCCTAATGGCAGTGGCTCAACACGAGAGGTTGCTTCTCCCAGAGGCATCCGTGGTCACTGTGAGCCCATGATGGGACTCTTGTCCACATAGTCGTAGAATCTTGGCATCTAGAGCCTGAGGCTGCCTCCTTCAGAAGCTAGGGAAGAGAGACGAGAATATCCACAAGGGCTTTTCATCATTTCTACTCAGAAATGACTCCTCCTCTGCCCCTGCCCCCCACTTGGTGGCCAGAGCATACATGACCTTCCAGTGGGGGTGGGGGGACTGATTGGAAGTTACTGGGAAGAATGGGAATATTTGAGTGGTCGGGTCTCTGCTACATCTGTATCTTTATTTCTGTGAAGGAAACTTCTGACTACTGTATTTGTTAGAGTATAACCTTACTTGTTAAATGTCTTGCCATAACCTTAATGAAAACCATCTTAGACCATGTAGACTGTTTGCCTTGTTAAAGCATTTTTTTATAGCTTTTTTGCTTTCAAAGATGTGATCATTGTGTTTTCCTCTTGAATCCGATGACGTAGAGCAAAAGAAAACTGCCCCATTCACAACAGGATGTATAAATGTACTACCTTTTGGAATAGACCATGGGAATTCTGGCAATACCTGTGGCATCTAAGTAATTTCGTGGCCTCTGATGTAGGGTTTGGTGGGGGGGAGGGGGACACGGGCATCCTATCTAGATTCATGCTTCCATTTTCTGTGAGGTCTAAAGAGGTTGTGGTATTTTTAAGGGATCTTGTTGTGATTTAAGAGTCTAGTTCTTTTAAGGAGCCTTACATCTTTGGTTTAGGTAGAATGAAGACTTGATTTTCCTTTGGTCCTACCTCATGAGCACCTCTGTCCCATGGCAATTTCTCTCCAAGAGAAACCAGCATGGAGGCAGGAAGTCTGTCAATGAAGTCTATTACAATCGCAGTAAAGTAGTTGTGCCTAATAGAGAATCTAACAAAATATAACAAGAGTGATTATTAATGGAAATGGATTCCCCTAAATGCTGAAAAGCTTTGTATTCCTCAGAGCACTTAGTCGTTATTGGTATTTCTGTTACAGCACGAATTACCCAGCTGTTCTGATGGATGTTCAAGGATAAAAGTGGTCTACTGTGAATAAATGGGACCTTATTAGAAGAGTCTACATTAATAGTTTTCAGCGTGTGTATTTGCATGGTCATTTAGTTTTCCATAATGCTGTCTGTTGATAGGCTTATCTTGTTGGAACTACTTTCCAAGTCCTGTGAAGAGAGAGAACATTTCTGTGCACTGTGCTTGTTTGGAGGCTGAGGGAGGGGTCTGGAGCATGGACATGGAGGGAACAAAGGGGATTGAGTCCTCACCAATGCCGGCAGTTCTCTTGTCAGCAACCCCCCAAAGGACATGGGATTCCTCGAGTGCACCTGTGTGCCCTAACAGGACAAGCAGAAGGAGGGTGGGGGCTTTCCTCCTCCTGGATGCTAACTTCAGAAACTCTTCAGAGGGTGCTGTTTTCAATTTGTATTGTCGAGCTCACACGTGCAAACAGGGGAGAGTCCGAGAATTTCAAGCAGATGCTAAGCTTCGTGCAGAGCCAGACTCGGAGCTCGATCCCACGACCCAGGGATCATGACCTGAGCCGAAATGGAGAGTCGGACACTCAACTGACTGAGCCACCCAGGCACTCTTAATTGAAACCTTGACCTTGTGGTTAGATTCAGAGTTTAAAATTCTTATCTCCTTCCCTCTGATTCGTGTTTTAGACATGTTGCAAATAAAGTGTGAAGGACAAAGTCAAGAAGTAATCTTTGTTAATCTGTTACACTTCCTCTTCCAGTGTGTATATGGCTTTTTCTTTCCTGGTATGTTGAGAGTTAAATACATTATTAGATGATAACTTCTGTCACCTAAGAACCTACCGTGACCAACAACCAGTTAAAAAGTGACTAAAGACCTTGAATAAACATTTCTCCATAGAAGATACACCCGTGGCCATTAAGCATGTGAAGAGGTGTTCCTCACTGATCATTAGGGAAATGGAAAACAGGAGCACAATGAGATGCCAGTTCCATTAGGAGGGCTGTTAGTCAGAAAAGAGGAAAACCAGGTTGGTGTCAGTGTGGAGAAATTGGAACACCTGTGTATCGCTGGTGGGACTGTAAAAACGCTGTAGCCACTGTGGAAAATGGTACGGTAGTTCCTCAAAAAACTAAGCCTAGAAATCCCCTACAATCCAGCAATTCCACTTCTGGATATATTCCCTAAATAACTGAAGGAAGGCAGAGATGTGAACAGATCATCATAGCAACCCTTCTATTCTAGCAGCGTCATTCACAATAGGCAAAAGGTTGAAAGCAGCCCAAGTGCCCATTAAATAGGAAGTTCAGACACGTGCTACAACACGGATGAACCTTGGAGACAGGATGCAGAGTGAAAGAAGCCAGTTAACAAAAGGACGGGGGCGCCCGGCTGGGCTCAGTCGATTAAGCGTCCCACTTCGACTCAGCATGAACTCCGTTTGTGAGTTCGAGCCCTGTGTCTGATTCTGTGCTGAGAACCTGGAGCTTGTTTCAGATTGTGTTTCCTTCTCTGCCCCTCCTTCGCTCATGCTCTGTCACTCAAAACTGAACATTAAACAATTAAAAGAAATACTGGGCTTCTACTTGAGGTCCTCCAGTAGTCAGGTTTACAGAAGCAAGAAGTAGAATGAGGACTTCCAGGAGCTGGGGGAAGGCGGGGAACGGGGAGTTACTGTCTCACAGGTGGCTTCCATTTGGGAAGATGACGGTGTCCCGGAGGTGTGGATGGCAGGGGTGGCCGCGGAATTTACTTCATGCTGGAGATCCATACGCCCAAAAATGGCTAATATGATGGATTATAAGTCCTACAGGTCACCGCAATTTTAAAATTGGTAATTTCCTATGTCCTTAATATTCCCTGCAAACATGATGTGTGTAATCCTAAAACACCTATCATTTTCTTTGGACAGTGACCTTGTTTGGCTTCTTGCTAATCAAAACCATACAGTGACTATCCTTGGGTAGCAGTTTTTTCTTACAGGAGGACAGATCCCTAGAAGGGAGGTTTATTAGGCTATACATGGTATGAACTTTAAGGCTCTTGATCCATATCGTTCCATTACCCTCAGTCTCGTTTCAGCCAAGCACTTATCTTCTCAGACACCACGTACTATCATTAAAAACGAATTGTCATTGTTCTAATGCACGCATCTTCTTAGTGATTTTAAAATGGTCCCACTCTAATCATGCCCAAGACATAGGGAGTGCTTGCTCTTAGTCGAATGAATTTGAGTATTTGAGTGCTAGCCACCTGCCCCCTTGGTTTTTTAGGTGTATAGGACATCCTATCAAATAAGATTGATGTATGTGCTTCAAGCCCAATGGAAGGGTCCATTAGAGAATCATAATTGATGATTTTATTTGTTATCAAACGAGAATTAAGCCTGACCCAACCTCCAAGAGACCAGGCTTCTGTGGGACACACTTAAGCCAGGACTTGGGGATAAATAGAAGGCCTGTAGGCAGAACAGAGGGCGGGGGGAGGGGTGGGAAGGTTTCCAGAGGAAAGATCCCATCTTGTGAACCACCTTTTGCTGTTCACCTGTTAATTACCCTTCTCAGGTCTGCTTCCTGTCTCCTCCCAAGTATAAATATTCCCTACCCCTGCACCCCTATCTGCGGGAGGAAGGACCCTGCGCCCACAGGAGAGTTGAGGGGACTGCTCCATGGGCCTTCCCCTGGTCTGGAAGCGGAGCTGGCAGTGTGGGACTGTGTGGGCTGGCGTCTGCCCTTCTAGGACTCTGCTCATAGGTCCCCTTTATTTGTAAGGCTACTTGATTAGAATCCATAACGTTTTTCATTTCCTCTATGGAGTTAAACTAGAAAATCCTGGGAAAGGGTAGATGGGGAGGCCCCAAGGGGACCCTGAGATGTCTGAGGGCTCAGGATGCTGAGGGGATAAAGGATTAGAAATTGTCAGCTGTTCCCTAAAGCCAAGCTCACTTGCATGCTAGTCTCAAAACTTAAAAATTTTCTTCCACTTTACAACTAGGAAACCAAATCTCCATGAGGTCACTAATTTGCCCATGTAAACAGAGCAGTTTGTGGTCGACCTGTAAACCTGGTTGAACTAATAACCTTAACTTCCTAATAAGCCTCAGTGCTGTGTAGGGGAAGACCAACCATGTTGGCATTGGCCTTTTGATTTGGAGTATTAAGAGCTGGGTTGAGTGGAATTCTTGAAATCCTATATGCTGAAGCATGAGCCTGTGACGACCATTTCTGTGCCTTTCCCTGAATCCAAAACTGAGCTGGACTCCTGAAATGTGTAAGCAACATAGGTATGGGTTTTGGTAGTTTGTTTTTTTAACCTGGAATATTTTTTTTCTTAAACCTCAAATTTTGGCAGGTGACCCGTTCTTCTCTTAACTCAGAAAATCCTTCCAGCCAGGCTGCCCAGTTCTTCCAGAGGCATTTGGAAAATCCCAGGTCCCCTTGGGTATTGTTGATAACCTGGCCTCACACCTCTTTTCTTCTGTTCAGGGAGCCTTTTTGGGGTTGGCACTATCCCCTGAGGCTGCCAGGGCTCTGTTGCAATCCCCAGAGAACATTGGTTTTCTTTGGTCCCTGACCAAACTTGCCCCTTTCCATTCCTGCCTGGCTCTAAACGGAAGACTTCAGTCCAATTTTCAGAACTGGCTGTTTTGACTTTGCACACACAAAAAAAAAAAAACAAAAAAACAAAAAACCACTTTGGCTGTGAACCATGCTCTGCATAGTCGCGTAAGTACCTAATGTTGCTTTACTAAATTATCGAGAGGAGATGATGAGGGAAGACTGGCACCGGGAGCATCTGCTAGGGCTATATGTTCTCCTCGTATTGGTTTGCCTGACTTCCAGGATTGTTTTCATTCTGCAGCTGCTCTGCAAGCAAGTTTGGTATGCTGAGGGCGACACCCGTTCTGTCCCCCTCCACCCCTCCTCCGTACGCTCATCTTAAACATGTGGGGTTTGGTGGTTATTCAGTAGCTGTGTTAATAGACAAAATTTTTAAAATCTAAACGAGCAAGTTCTGCAGCTGTGTCTGGGCTTTGACAGCATTGTGGGAGTTTAGAGGGAAGAAGGGGTGGGGGGATGTTGTGTAGAATGGAGGATAAGCAACAAATAAGACGTTTTTGCAATTTTAATTGGCTCTTCTTGGCACAGGTTTCATACAGCTGATTCTCAGACACTGACAGAATCTGTGTGCTAAGTAGTTTGTTGGACATAGCAACAAAAAATTCCCCCGGCCGGCATATTACTCGTGGTGGAAACATGTTGCCTGATCTCCAGGTAACGAGGACCTACTTATCGCAGGGATCCTGGGCTCACATGTTTCAGTTTTATCATTACACAGTGTGAAGCTGCAGAGCTAAAGAGAGTTTGCTCTCCCCTCTTGGCACTCCTTAGATATTGATTGAAGAGTGAGTGTGGGTGTGTGTTGGAGGGGGAAGGAGGGGCGGGGTGGGTAGATGGTGTAGATAACCTGTGCTAAAAGGAATGGAATAGATACACAGCTTAAACAGTTCCGGTTACATTATCAACTGAGGGAGGGGAGATGGCTGGGTTTGGAAGCTGACTTGTAACACGTCTGGAGTCCTAACATCCCAGAGTGTTACAAAGTTTGCGAGTGTACTTCCGATATCACTGCCTTAGTGTCCTGTTTATTTGTCCCGGTATTAATCTATTCTCTTAAAATGAGGCCTTCGGAAAAGGGGGCTCAAAAAGAATGTGGATTCTTTTGGAAAGCTCAAATTTCTTAAACTTCCACTTGGCCTAAGATCCCTCTTGTTAATGCAATGATTTTTTTTTTTTTTTAACCACTTGGAAGCTAACTTTTAGCTTCTAAGAAAGTTTCTTACATGACTTCTGTTTTCCTAGAGTTACTGAAAAACGATTCTCGTAAAGGAAGTTATATTTCTCTTCCGTTCATTTTAGCTACCTAATAGTTTGTCGTTACTACTTGAGGGGAACTTCGAAAGAAATACAACAGCTGTTCTGGAGTACATTTAAAGAACTGTAAACGTCAGAATCTGTTGTTTTTCCTTGACTCCCTTCTCTCTCCCCCGAAGACCTTTAAATAGAATCGGTTTCCTTTTGCTGCATTAACCCCAAACCCTATCTGATTTCTTCCAGTTGCCAACCAAAGAGTGGCAGCTTGCCTCTGAAGGCCACCAGAAAGGACAAAAATGTTTTATGCAGATAGTCGGATGTTAACCTAGGTCCTCAAACCAGAATGCTCCCCCCGCCCCGGCCCCGCACACCAACAAAATAATCCTTAGAACTCGGAATCTGCCAGTTATGATATGGGCGTTTGATCAGATTTTCAAATGCTTTTATAAAATTATACAGGTGAAACGAAAGGCCTGAATTACAACTTTTATTGCAGGAGCTAAAAGTGTAAGCTGTACCATTTGTTGTGCACTTTATTGATCCCAGGCTTAACTGTAAGGATCGTTTTGGGGTAAAAATAGTGTGGATTAGTTCTGTGTTAAACACACCTTCATCTTGGTTATGTATTGCATTAAACTCTTTGGGAACAGATAATAAAAGACATTTAAGCCTTACCAGCTACACACTGTGAAATGTTTGCCAGACTGTGGCTCAGGCAAAAACAATGGACTTTGGCTTGAAGGTAATCTTGGTAATGGGAAACAATTACCAAGGCCTTGGGGAGAAAACTGCTTTGGGGTGGGTTGAATTGGCCTTCGGCAGGGGACTGGGGAATTCTGGTATCCTTGCTGGTAGATGGAGTTTGTCAGAACAAGGCCACAGTTAGGTTTAGGTTGTGAAATCTCCAGAAGCTTCTCAACGTTTTTTTTTTTTTTTTTTTTTTTTTTTAAATTTATTTTTGGGACAGAGAGAGACAGAGCATGAACGGGGGAGGGGCAGAGAGAGAGGGAGACACAGAATCGGAAACAGGCTCCAGGCTCCGAGCCATCAGCCCAGAGCCTGACGCAGGGCTCGAACTCACGGACCGCGAGATCGTGACCTGGCTGAAGTCGGACGCTTAACCGACTGCGCCACCCAGGCGCCCCTCCAGAAGCTTCTCATAGCAGATAGCAGATAGGTCACAGGAGACTTGGTTCTTTGCAAACACGGATGCTCCAAAATATTAATTTGCCTGGAGTATAATCATGGCATCTTAGTTTAAGATGAGAGAATGAACGATGTTCAGGGGAGTGGGAAATTAGAGTATAAATGTTAGGATATTTAAAATGTTCAATGGAAAACAAATGTCCTAATTGGGTGCTCTTGTCTGTTCAGAGTAGGCAAAGACTATCTGAATTGGGGTATCTCAAATCTTATTTTTTTTTTTTTTTAAGTTTATTTTGGTGGGTGGGGGGAGGGGTAGAGAGAGAGGGAGACACAGAATCTGAAGCAGGCTTCAGGCCCTGAGCTGTCAGCCCAGAGCCAGACACGGGGCTCGAACTCCTGTAACTGTGAGATCATGACCTGAGCTGAAGTCGGATGCTTAACCGACTGAGCTACCCAGGCACCCCTCAGATCTTTTACTTAAAAGTCATTTATATGGAGACACCTGGGTGGCTCAGTCGGTTATGCGTCCAGCTGTTGATTTTGGCTCAGGTCATGATCTCACGGTTCATGAGATTGAGCCCTCAGTCAGGCTCCATGCTGACAGTGTGGAGCCTGCTTGGGATTCTCTCTCCCTCTCCCTCTGCAGTCTATGCATGCATGAAAATAAACTTACAAATGACTTCTGTAGAGTGTGTGTGGGTGGGTGGTTAGCCATCGATAGAGCAACTATTACCGTGGTTAGGCCAGAAGCAGTAATTCTAGAATTATTGGGCAGTTGAGAAAGGGAACCAGTAGCAGCCCTATCCCTATACTGCCCAGAGGAACTTGACCGACCGTGTGTTCCTGTTTAAAGGGCCAGTGCCAGGAGTCCTGGAAATCCGGGGCTGGTTATGTGGGAATCAGGAGGGAAGGCAGTTAAGTCCTTATATCCTTTTTGCCTGTAGGAAGGATAGATACATTATTACACATCTTGAAAAGTCACTTGCATGGATTTTTCATTCTTTACTCTTTTGAGAACCTTTAAAACCCTCATAATGACTTAGTGAATAAATTTCTTTTGGCTGGTCACAGATCTGTCTAGAAGGTTATAGACTTGTGACTCTTGGCGGAAGTTTTGGGACATGGCAAGCCTCCTCATTTCTTAACTATAGTGTTTGCTTGAAGCAGATTGTAGTTAACCCTTCAAAAGAAGTTTGTTGAAGGGTAAAAGCATTTTCTAAACCATCAGAGTTTTGAATTTTTGAAAAGTAGTCAAGTTAGGAATAGTTCTGCTGAGATGTTATAAATGGTGAACAGTTACAAATAATTAACTAGATACTTGACTGTGCCAGTATGATCCTAGCACAGTGTGATAGCAACTTGGAATCTGAAATTGAACTCGACCGAATAAGGTTTGTTTGCCCTGTATGTGAATAAACCTGGCTTTTGCAAGTTGCCCTAAGCATTTATATATTCTTTTTTTTTTTTTTTAATTTTTTTAACGTTTATTTATCTTTGGGACAGAGAGAGACAGAGCATGAACGGGGGAGGGGCAGAGAGAGAGAGAGGGAGACACAGAATTAGAAGCAGGCTCCAGGCTCTGAGCCATCAGCCCAGAGCCCGACGCGGGGCTCGAACTCACGAACCGCGAGATCGTGACCTGAGGTGAAGTCGGACGCTCAACTGAGCCACCCAGGCGCCCTGCATTTATATATTCTTAAGCTACCTTGCAGGTTCCTGGAACTTGTTTGAAATAAGTCTCAAGGCATCTTGTAAAACTGTGATTTCTGGTTCATTACTTTCTTACAGCCCTTCTACAAGGAATTTACGATGTTGGATAGCCTTACACGGGCCACAGACATAGGATATGTGGCTTAATAGGTTGTTTTTCATCTAGTTCTGTAGTTACAAATCTCACCAGTCAACAAATGTTAAACTATACACAGTAAGGGTGCAGCAGAGACCATATCAGATGTGGTCCTCCTAAGGAGTGCTAAGATCTACCATTAAAGAGCTGAATCAAAACTATCCCAAGAATGGAGTCGATGTGGGATGTAGGGTAAGCATGTGAACCTATTTAAGCATAGGTAGAGCTAATGCCCGACAACTCAGGGAATTTGGGAAAAGGACAGGTTGTGAAAGTTACAAGCCTAGATACTGTAAAAGAAAGGAACTGAACAAAAATCTTGAGGCAGACGGAAGGAAAAATGAGGAAGTACCAGCTTGCTGATGCTTGTATCAATCCAACTATTGACGTATGTACAAAGATGCCTGGAATGGTTTTTGCCTATTGCTAATATTTTTGTAGAGGTCTGTGCTGATTTATTTCTGCATTTGCCTTTCTATTCTGTGTTGCATAAAATCTTCAAAATACTTAATTTTTAAAAGCTGTAAAGGAGTGCCTGGGTGGCTCAGTTGAGCGTCTGACTCTTGATTTTGGCTCAGGTCCTGATCCCAGGGTTGTGGGCTTGAGCCTTGCATCTGGCTGTGTGGAGCATGGAGCCTGCTTAAGGTTCTCTCTCCCCCTCTGTCCCCTGCTTGTGCTTTCTCTTTATAATAGAATTTAAAAAGGACGTAAATAAGCCTAGGCGTTAACAGTAAATCTCAGATGTTGGGGATATGAATGGTTTCTCCTTGTACTGCTAATTTCTAATATTAGGGGGAGATGGAATGTTTCCTATACTGAACCCTGGTTCTATTACACATACAGTTTCCTAAGTAACTGAGAGTATACATGGGGGCTCTAAATATTTTTGATAATCCTTCTGTGTCCTGCTTAAATTTCTCCCACATCATGTGGTTTGTCCCTCTTACCTATTCTGGGGCTCATACTGGTCCCTGTTACAATCACAGAATGGTATGGCTTCCTTTCCATGAAACTTTCCCTTGTTTTCATGGAAAGCTATTGAAAGCTAGGAGGGGTGAGGTGGGCAAAGGCGGTTTTGAGATGATTTTTTTTTTTTTTTTTTAAATAAGTTCACTCAGCCTGCCCTTCAGAGATGAGGTTGGAGGGAGAGAGCAGGGGGAGTGTGAGCGGACTGGACAGGACACTGCTAAAGCAATCCTGCTGAAGGGTGAGGGTGATGATGGCAGAGGAGAGATGAGAGCTCTGGGAGGGACGTGAAGGGAAGGGAGGGTCAGGGTGACCCCTGGGTTCTGAGCTCACACAACAGGATGGACGGTGGTGCCATTTGGGAGATCGGGGGTGGTGGAAGAGGAGCGTGGTGTTGGTCTGATTCATGAGGCACAACTGGGTAACCTTGGGCTTCGTTTCAAAGTCAATAGTATCCTGCTGCTGAGTGTTGTGTGTCTTTAGAGCCCATGAATGGGCTTCCTGGGGCCCTTTGCTCCTTAAGGTCTACAGCATTTTCGCATTTTTGGGTGAGAAGCTTCTTGCTTCTTCCGCTGCTTCTCGGCTCTTGCATGAGACCCTCAGGGAGAGCCAGGACTCAAAGGTTAAGAACCACTAAGAATGTCTCATCAGTGACTGTTCGTGAATACTTGTTCTTACGCTTCATGAGTCCATAACAACATGAACGGGTGGAAATCTGTTGAGCTTTGTAACAGGGAGTTCAAACTGCCCCTAAGTACCCCCCCCCTGCTTTTTTTAAAGTTATTTTGAGAGGGGGGTGGGGACCGAGTGTCCAAAGTGGACTCTGCTCACAGAGAGCCAGATGCTGGGCTCAAACTCCGGAATGGTGAGATCATGACCTGAGCCAATGTTGGATGCTTATACATGTGTTGCTTGTTGCCTTATTTCTGTATTTGAGCATGCTGCCTGGCTTTCTAAATAGAAACCGCAATCATTAGCCTTTCCTTGTGTTGTGTAACTTACATAATTATCCCTGTGAGTTTAGTGTTGGTTCCTGTTTTACAGGTGAGGAAACCGAGGCTTTAATAACGAAGGAAAGGGAATTCGTGTTAAGCAAGTGGCAGAACAGGGATTTGAATCCAATCTAGTTGACTCTAGAGCCCCACTGTTTTCTGCTATGTTGACAAGTCCTGTTGGTGAAAGTGATGCTTGTTTTTAGTATCTTAGTGCTTTGTAGTCCAGTCCTTACTGAAGGAGTGAGTACTGCTATCTAATCCAGTCATCTGTATAACATGCAGAGTAATGCCCCTTTTAAATTGGTTTCCTGTATCCTGAGTTCAAGCCTTGAGTCAAGTTCTGTGCTGACCGCTCAGAGCCTGGAGCCTGCTTAGGAGTCTGTTTCTCTCTCTCTCTGCCCCTCCCTGTGTGTGCATGTGCTCTCTCTCTCAAAAATAAATCAATGTTAAAAAATTGTTTCCTGTATCTTGTAAACTAAATTCCCTTATGCCCTGTACCTAGATTTTCTTAGGAGTTTATATACCCTTTGGGAAGAGCAAAGTCATTCAGGTTCAGACCTGACGTTGATTTGTGTGGCCATCCTTCCCTCCCATAACAAGTTTCTGGCCAGTTTTTTTTATTATACATGTTGCCTTTTTTTTTTTTTTTTTTTTTTTTTTTTTAAAGTAGTGATTGAATTAAAAATCCTTGTTAGGAAGTTGAATTTCTGAAGTAGTCCTCTCTGTTCAGCTTGTGTAACTAATGGACAATTACCTTTAAGTTTCCTCGGGAAATCCTGCTTTAATGACTTTGAGAGTAGTGTTTATATATGCCTTCACTTGCCTGGTTAGTTTTACAAGGAAATCCAGACAGGTTTGGTCATCCTATCCATCAGGCAGCCTCCAGAGGTGGACTCTGGATCTCCTAGTTTTAGAGGCTGGCTTTCCCTGAGCTCCTGGGCAGGGGAACCACTTCTTCCCCAGGGGAAAAAAGGAAAGTGTCAGTGGTGGCTGAGTGCAGCATAGTCCTTCTGATTATTGACATTCTTTCATGAAATAGTGGACAGGAAAAATGAATATAGCAATAGCCTTCAAATTTAGGATGAAGAAAACTCAGAGTTCCAAAGAAATGTGAAATAAGCAAAAATCGGGAACAGTTAAGGGAATGCGTATCCCTGATAAGTGCAATTAAGTATATTAACATTTTGATTGAGGTGCTTGCCAAATACAGTGCCTGGTATATAACAGATTGTTATTTACTGAATGAATGCAGTTGGGTGGATAAATGCCCCTGGGGTCTAATCTCCATGGGGTCAGAGTTGCTGTGTTTCTAGCATCATCTAGAAGGTACTCAGTGACAAGATCGTGAGTAGATAACTGAATGCCAGTGAAAGATAAGTTGTCGCACTGGTTTTAGTATTAACGACAAACCCTGAGAGATGATAGCAAAATATATTGGAGAAGCCAAGGTTACTAGAAACAATAGGTCCTGTGACACTAGAAATCACTTTTACTTGGAAATATTAAAGGACATTTGGAAATTTTAAACATAAATTAAGCCCATGGTTTTATTTTTTCAAACAAGGAAACATTTTGACAGGTCATATGCAGCCCTTAAAATTATAAGCATTACATTGCTATATAATATCAAAAAGCATATATAAACTGCTTTCAATTATATGGAAATGATATATTCATATCGAGAATATGGATATCCAGTCCATGGTCCTTTCAATAGTTAATTTTATGTTGTGGTTAAAAACACACAGCGTTAACTTTTTAAATAGTTGAGTAGTGCTAACTATATATTGTACAAGGGCCATGTATTAAACTTGAAAGTCTCAGGGCCCCTTGATCCTAAAACTATTGGGGACTCAGCTTTTGTTCATGTGGATTTGTCGAAATACTCGTTTTGAGAGCGAGCATGTGCATAGTGGGGTAGGGGCAGAGAGCGGGAGACTCGGAATCCCAAACAGCACTAACAGTGCTGAGCCCTGATACTGGGCTCGAACTCACAAACCAACCGTGAGATCGTGACCTGAGCTGAAAGCGAGAGTCGGATTCTTCAAAATGTTAAAACAACAAACCCCTTACATGTTAACACCAGTTTCCAATTAAAAAAAAAAAAAAAAAAAAAAATTTTTTTTTTTTTTTTATAAGACAAAATGAGTGGTGTTGCACATATTGGAGATTTCTGTCACATCGGACTTGATGAGACCCTGTTGGACTTCGGTGCTTTGCTTTGAATCTGTTGTGCTACTGTTGATTTGGCTAAGTAATGTCCCCCACAGATGTAATTGGAAAAAAGTATTTTAACAGGCATTTCAAATAGTTGGAGACGCTCGTTGATAGTGAGAGTTAGCAAGTGAGTTTATTTTTATTTTTTTTAAATGCTTAGTTTTGAGAGAGCACGAACAGGGCAGGGGCAGAAAGAGGGGGAGACACAGAATCCGAAGCAGGCTCCGGGCTCTGAGCTGTCAGCACAGAGCCCGACACGGGGCTTGAACTCCCGAACCGTGAGATCATGACCTGAGCCGAAGTCGGATGCTCAACTGACTGAACCATGTAGGTGCCCCAGCAAGTGAGTCCTCCCCTTCTCTCTCTCTCTCTCTCTCTCTTTCTCTCTCTCGTTCTCTTTCTCTCTCTCTCTCGTTCTTTCTCTCTCTCTCTCTCGTTCTCTTTCTCTCTCTCTCTCGTTCTCTTTCTCTCTCTCTTGTTCTTTCTCTCGTTCTTTCTCTCTCTCTCGTTCTTTCTCTCTCTCTCGTTCTTTCTCTCTCTCTCGTTCTTTCTCTCTCTCTCGTTCTTTCTCTCTCTCTCGTTCTTTCTCTCTCTCTCGTTCTTTCTCTCTCTCTCGTTCTTTCTCTCTCTCTCGTTCTCTTTCTCTCTCTCTCGTTCTCTTTCTCTCTCTCTCGTTCTCTTTCTCTCTCTCTCGTTCTTTCTCTCTCTCTCGTTCTTTCTCTCTCTCTCGTTCTCTTTCTCTCGTTCTTTCTCTCGTTCTTTCTCTCGTTCTTTCTCTCGTTCTTTCTCTCGTTCTTTCTCTCGTTCTTTCTCTCGTTCTTTCTCTCGTTCTTTCTCTCGTTCTTTCTCTCGTTCTTT